>NW_020798512.1:0-11025 GCF_002237265.1 Aspergillus thermomutatus | reverse complement strand
ATTATAATAGTACACTAAGACTTAGTAAGATAGAACTATATATAGTGATTAGATATCTTATTAATTATAAATTATCTAATATCTAGAAGATATTCAACCTAAAGATATATATAAACCAGGTCTTCTATATATATAATATAGTGTTTAATAAGATAAGAAAGTATAATCTAGATGACCTACTACTATAACTAGGCATTTAAATTAGGTTCCCTAACCTACCTATAGAGGTCTATGCCTTATTAGAGATCTATAAACTAGTTAATCTATAAGATATCTACTATCTAGAAATATTAAAGGACTGTATTAAGGGTTAGATTAAATACCCTAATATTAAACCTACTAAGGATATTATAAATAATATTAAACTAAGCATATCTAACCACCTAGTAAGTAAACTAATTAGTAGTTGTCAAGGTGCAGGCTCGTAAGTAAACGGAAGTAGGTTAACGAGGTAGTTGACACTCAGGCTGGCTACAGTGATCTCTATCTATCTGTTCAGGCTGCAGGGCAGGCTGGTACAGGTGGGCTTTATAGACAGGACGTAGCTCAAAGAGCTTCAACAGGTTTCGGAATTGTGCGGTGAAGATATTCTCAAGGTCACGTGATTTCTCATTAGCGGTTCCAACTCCTATCCACAGCAGCACCGTGACAGTAGTAAGTAATTAGAATTCCTAATAACTCTAGATCCCATACCCTTACCTAATTAACCCTTACTTAGCACTACCTTACTATCCCTAGCCCCTAATTTACTAGGGCAGAATAGCTTAGACCTTACTCTGGTAGCTCTAGCTAACTAGATAATACTAAGGAATTATTTTAGTATGCCTAGGGGGTTCCCTAATCTTAAAGAAGAAGATGGCACTTAGCTATATACTCTAGTAGGGATACTACTATATATATTATAGGTACTAGCTACATACTAGACACTATAGATTTTACTATAAAGATATCTAGAGGGTACCCTAAGGGTGCCTTTAAAGGTCTTAATGAGAGATAAATTATTAAGCCTAGATTTATCAGGAGGTAATAGTAATAATAATAACCTTAGTAATCTAATAGAATTAAACCTTATTAAGCTATTTAATCTATACTTAGTAAGAAATCTAGAATATCTAGCACCTATGCCTGTAAGATCTCTACCTATGAAGAGAACCTATATTAAGTAAATAATACCTCTACTACTATATATACTAGTATAACTACCTAAGGAGATATAGCTTATACTAAGCCTATTATAAATTCTAGAAGGGAAATAGGAATAGAAGCTAAGATAGTCCTTTTATATTTAAATATTATAACTACTACTAAATTTATATATAAGTATATACTATATATTTATAGTAGGGATGCATAAGAAATAAGAAGGGTTTAATAAGCTAAATAAGAAGCCTTATTAAGATGACCTTCTACTACTACTAAAGAATTAGAAAAGTATATAATACTATATATTTAAAATTAACTAGATTTATATAGCTAAGAAGGAAGTAGATAATCTTATAGCCCTAGGCACCTATAAAGAGATAGATTAACTAGATAATACGTTTATTATAACTTTTAAGTAGGTATTTATATATAAATTTAATAAAGAAGGCTATCTCTTAAAGTTTAAAGCATATCTTTATATTAGGGGGGATCTTTAACCTATTAACTAAGATAATATAGTAGCTATAACCTTAGCTACTAAGCTCTTTAGAATAATAATATCTCTTATTACTATATTTAACCTAGAGGTTATCTAGCTAGATATGTCACGGGCTAGAAGCCGATTCAACCTATAACCTAGGTTTGGACGGTAAGAAATCGCTAAGAGGTTCTAACTGGGGCCGCAGCGGCCGAACACGAAGAGGGGTGTGCGAGGGAGAAACGGGGTCACGTGACATGGCTGTGACATTACTTAGTACAGAATCACGTGACCTAGCCTGCCTGAGGCAGTTCGCGAGTGCTCAGTGAGCTCGAGCATTCAGCGGGCCTTGCCCGCTACAAGATATCATTAATATATTCATCTAATCTAATCTAGATAAAATAGTATATATAGGATTACCACTAGGCAGATATAAGTATGGGAGAGTATAACTCCTAAGAAAATCACTATGTAGTCTATGTAGATTACCTTACCTTTAGTAGAAGAAGCTATCTACTACCCTAGTTTAACTAGGCTATATGCCTATACTAGATAAACTATATCTTTTTATAAAAGCTAGTACTACTATAGGGTAAGATAATCTAATAGTAATATTCTTTATAGACAATATCCTTATTTTATACTTCTAGACCCCTAGATTAAAAGAGAAGGTAGATTAATTCATCTAATAGCTAGAGATTAAGTATAAAATTAAAAACCTAGGCCCTATGCAGTAGTTCCTTAATATTTAAATTATCTAAGATTATATAAATAGGAAGCTCTAGCTCTATTAAGATGCCTATATTAAGTATATTACTACTAAGTATAATATCTTACCTAAGAAGTTCCTAAAATTACCTCTTTTATATAAGAAATTAATACTATTTATAGATATAGCATTAAGACAGGAGATATACTAATACTAGTAGCTTATTAGATTAATTCTCTATCTAAATATTATTACTAGACCTAATACTGCACACATAGCAAGTTCCCTATCTTAGTATCTTTCTAACCTAGGTTAGTAGCACCTTAAAGCAGCTATCTATCTAATTAAATATCTTATTAGAATGAAGTAATATATAGTTAAATTTAATAGTGCTCTAGCACCTACTAGAGAGGTATTTCTTACTACTAGTAATGCCTTACTAATAGATAATCTAGACTACCACAGTTCTAAGAGGTATATTATAAAGTTTTTTAGAGGTCTAGTTGACTAGTAAGCATCTTAGTAATATATAGTAAGTAGTAACTACCTTATCTACTAAAGCTAAGCTGTTAGTAATCTCTAAGGTAGGGAAGTAACTTTTCTAGTAAAAATATATGTTTAAAGCCTTATAATTTAACCCTAAGATAGACCTTTTCATCTAATATAATAATAGCTAGACTATTTATCTAATTACAAGTAAAGAACCTTATATTATAACTAAACTATAATATATTAATATTTATTAATACTAGCTGTAAGAGCATGCTTAGGCTAGGGAGGTGAATATTAGGTAGGTTCTAACTAATTAGATATTAGTAGATAGCCTAATTAAGCCTCTATACAGTGAAAAACACTAAAAATTTATTAAGATACTAGGTTTAAAGGACCTGGATACCCTTAATATATAACTAGATTAGGAAGGTAGTAGTTATAAACCAAAGATAGTGCCTATTAGTAGGTGCAGCTAATTCTTACTAATTCTTAGCTAGGGAGGTGTGTTAAAGCACTATATCTTTAGTACTAGATTATATATTTTATGCTTACTTATTTTACCTATTCTAGTTAGACTTAGTTAACCAGAATATATATAACTTCTAGTCTTATTGCTCCTTATATAGAAAATTATAGATATTTATAGATATAGCATGAATATGTCCTAGTTTAACCTTTATATGCTCAGATTACCAGCATAATTATATTACCATATTATGTGCAATCTGACAGGATGTTACCTTACTGGGTCCGATCCAAAAAAGTTACAGATTGCGCCTTCTGGAGGTCTAAACTCTAAAGTGAACTAGTGGCTGAAATCACGTGAGTATGTTGAATCAGGATTAAGACCCAAGTCGGAAGCTGAGCTCTGAGGTTTCCTAATGAGCCTACTGTAGCTCTTGGCAAGTAACATGGGTTTAGAATCAGTGATTGGCTGCAGACCAACACCCATATGGGAATATGCACAGACAAAAGCGCTTATCTGGCGTTGGATGTTTTGTATTGAGGGGCAATGGTTGCCGGCTTCACAGGACAGTCTTTCTGATTGGTCCAGTGGAGTTTGGTGTTTTTGTGACTATATTGTGATTCTGTGTGATAGTGATGCATACAAAAAGGTTTGGAGAGCTCATTGCCATCCTCTGAAAACTTAGGGCCATCAATTTCAGGACATTGCTTTCCTTGGGACTGGCTATAGGACGGCGACAGATGCCTTTGGGGAAATATATTGAGAGTTGCAGGCCTGGGAACAGCCTATGAGGTTGATAAGAGGACAGAAGTGGGCGACAGTGGAGAGTACTGGGCCCTCTCTTTCTTTATAAGGCCTTACTATCTGCTCTATACTTCTTGCTATTCTTTTATATATTAAGAAGTCTAATAGTTAACTAGTTATATACCACCACACTTACTTAAGTTACTTTCTATAGTTATATAATCTATATAGTTACACATCTTATATATAAATTCATAGCTTAGTACATCCCTATACCCTATAGGAGATCTTAGGAGCCAGGCTATGCCTCAGCTCTGCTGGATGTTAATCAATATAATAACAACAATAATAATCCATATCTATTGACTGAGAAGTCTCAGCAGAGCCAGGGCTTGAGCATGAGACATAACATGCTCTGTCTCTGCTCGAAAGACTCATCAAAGAGGCATATTCTTTTTAATAAATACTATGAAGGTGATTAAGTATCAGGAACCATGTGTCATTCAGCATCCAATCCAGTAGCAGACACTAATAGTGCCACTGCCACTAGCCACCATTCCAATAAGTCTGGTCTACTTCTTAGGCTGACAGACCTACACAAGCATCAGCCATGCTCTCCACTCTTCCCTCAAGAAGATATACTACTCACCCCCAGGTCTGGATGAATGTATACACACTCAAGTCCAGGGCAGCAGACTCCAGTCAGACCAATGATTGTAGCACACGTCTCCCCTTCTGGATGGCAAGCGTAATCCGCCAGGGGGCTCGGCGCAGCCAGAGCCAAAGCAGTGAGGGACGCAAGCAGGTAAACGAACTTCATTCTGCCCAGCATTGTTAGCGTCTACCAGAAACGTAAGACATCACGACCTACTCGAGAGTATAAGTGAAGATGAATGCTCGATCAGGATCAAAGGATGTTGAATGAGGAGACCGGGACCTTTATACCGGTCAATTACCAGCTAGGCGAACAGGCAATCCGTGCGTCCAGGCCCAGTAGTGATACGAGCGAGTCGTATGTTTTATTCGCAGGATAATTGCATCAATCTAGGCATTGGATCCCTGGAGCGAAGGATAAAGACGGATACGAGAGGTTATATTGATAGTCCTTGGGATGACCCGGACTCTTATGGACAGGGTTGATCGATGTGGTCAATGGTCGATATACCGGAAATCCAGCCTTGAATGCATCTTGTCAGGCCATGTGAGACTGAGTGTTTACTGCTGACTGCTGCTGACAAGGGATGAGTCTTTCTCAAGGATGTTCATGAGAATCGAGTACCGGCAAGGGATGATCATCTGCAAGGGATAGGACTTATGGTGGCACAGAACATGTCAGCTACGAGCAATCGGATCGCGAGTGTAAAATTTCTCAGATGGAGTGATCGACAATCCATGGATTTACATCATGAGAGCAAAAGGATCCGTTGATTCCACAGGTTCGAGCTAGAAGCAAACGGCCAAATCTCCGGCATCCTCGTGCCGATTTTGTTCAAAAAACGTAATGAAAAGCAATATCCTTGAACAAATCCTATGCGGCCATCAAAGATGACAATTGATGGCCTGATGTACCCTATTCTATACCTAATCTGTGTAACTTGAGGATTGATTGCACCTGGGTTGTTTGTTCGAATCAATTCGAAGGCTGAGACCTGCGTACATCTGACATACTTGGTTTGAACGTATGCATTGTCACCTATATAATCCTACAGCTGCTTATAATTTCCTAGGTATATCATCGTATCTCGTAAATGACCAAAACAAAACTTCGATTTGGGGTGGTGAGGAAAGACGAGCGACCACTACTGCGGCAACTCCTCAATCCTCACCATCAATCCAGGAGGAACCTCTACCTCGTAAAGTTCCTCGACAGTCATATCGTCAGGCGCTTCGACGCTGTGGCTAATTAGTATGGCTGTAGAGGAGGAGGGATTATGATGGGAGTCCCACGTCAAGTACTGCACCGGGGGAGAGGTGTCGCTGTGCTCAAAGGTATCGGGGAAGACGAGGTCTTCGCCTTCGTAGATTTCACGGAGACTATGGATGACACGGTCAGTCTGGAGCTTAAACAAAGTGATGATGAGATTCAACGCACTGTTCTGCAAGGGTTTTGCCGTCCCCGAAGCGGGTGTGGGCTTGTTCATTGGAGAAGTAGACGTCGAAGCTCTAGAGAAGGTCAGCGGAGGGGCCATAGTCGACGGCTGTGCCTGACTGACAAGGTCCTTGGTCATTGTGGCGGTTAGTATATGCTATTGATTGTTCTCTGGAGATGAAGCTGATCAAGAGAGAGAGAGCCGACCGCAGGAATGGCCTTTTATACCTATCTTTCAACCCCGCAAAAGATGACGGATGACAGACATGCAATGGTCATTGCATGGAGACCATCCGGGATGGTTTGATGGCACGCAATCAGATGGTTGAGGGATATTCCGTGTTGTGTGTTGATTGGATATGGGTGTCGGTGGTGAGATCATGGACACTTCATGGCGATGGTTGAAGGCTAATATTGGTCAATGGAGAGTCCTTTGCTTTGCGGGGGAAGACGATGATCCATGGGTGGCGTGACTTACGGTGAGATAATGGGCAGATCTGGGGATTTATTATCTTGTTGGTTGATATCAGGATATATATCTTTGAGATTTAATATTTCGGGGCGACTATATGTAATACAATAATATTCGAAAACCCAATCGGGTGGTGTACTGTATACAAGGTGTAGAGCCATCAGCCATATCCTCATCCTTACATGAAGATATTATAGCACAATTGGTTGTAGATGATGGCTTCTCTTAGCAAGCTCAAACTCAGCCAAGTATGATCACCCTACATGCTGTTGGATGATCTAGTTGTGTATTCTCTTTTATTTTGACTGTTTCATTTATCCTGGTTTCTAACTTATTTATGCTTATTTATGCCTACAGTGGAATCGTAGCCAACTTGCTCGTCTGAGAACATGGGACGAGCAAGGGACAAGCAAGCAATGATCATCACCCAATCAGACTCAACATTCAGGTCTTCATTAACTACCTCTGTTGGCACGGCTGAAACAATAGTCAGTGGGTCTTGCTCTTATTGCTCTTATTTGAGTAATGAGGAAAGGCTGCCAAGCAACCAATCACCAAAAGTCACACAGCCACCAGACATGACAGCAACGTCTTAAATCTGACAGGTCTTTCCCCTTACTGTCTCTCTTCATTTTTCTTCAAGTCATCCTCAATGGATCCCAACTCGCTATCTGCCTGGAGCATCCCGCTCGCACAATGGCTGCTCGTCCAGCTCCTGACAGGATGGACAATCGCCTTCACACCGCCATCCTCCAAAATTAGACCTGCTGTCACTGTGATCGTCATTGCACTCGCCTATTCCTTCCAGTCTCAAGTCCGTCAAACCTTTGCCGAGACTCGCGCGCGTGGACCTCTAGCCGCCATGTGCTGGGTCAATGTGCTCAATGCCATCGACTTGTTGATGTTGAGTCGAGTCTCGTTCGACGAGCAGATTGCATGGGAGAGCAAGAAACCCAACCAGAAAAGGACCGTGGACAGGAACAGCTATTTGAGAAGACTCGTCTGGTCCGTGGAAATGGCGTTCAACTACCGTCGCGTCAATACCCCGTGGCAGATCCGCGCTGTCCCGGAATTCGACAGGCACGAGCCGGGGTTCGTCCCTACCAAGTGGGATTTCCTGCGTCGGTGTGCAGTCAAAGTATGCGGCTCGCTGCTCGTGCTGCATTTCTGCACGATCGACGCGGGGGATGCTCATCTTGCGGGCGTGGTTTCCGAGATTTCAGAGACTAAGAAGGTGTTACTGCCTACTTGGGAGGAATGGACGGCGCGGCGGGTGCTCATCCAGATGCTATTCACCATTTCCTTTGGTTTCGTCACTCGAGCGGCTATACTGGGCATGTATAACCTCCTCGCGATGCTCTTCGTCGCTCTGGGCGCGTACGAGCCCGTCGACTGGCCGCCTATTTTCGGCTCGTTGGGCGATATGTACTCATTGACTCGGGTTTGGGGGTGAGTAGATTATCTTTCCGGTGCGACCAGATACTGACAGACGTAGAATCGCGTGGCATCAGATCCTGCGCAAGCTGGTTACATCTAATGCGGATTTCATGCTGTTCGGCGTCCTCCGGCTCCCGCAGGGCATTGTTGCCAAGTATCTGCGGCTGATCATGGCGTTTGTCACGTCCGGATTAGTGCACTTCCTCATGGATCTGGGCTTCGGGGTATCCTTGGACCAAAGCGGAGCGCTGTGGTTCTTCTGTCTGCAGATTCCAGGCATCGTGCTGGAGAACCTGGTGTGGTATACCTGCCACGGAATGATCAAGCAGGTGGATTATCGTTGGAGACGGGTGCTTGGCTACGCCTGGGTGAGCCTTTTCTTTCTATGGGTAACCCCCGTATGGCTGAACCCGATCATCCTGCGATTATACCAGGACGGTCAGAGAATACCGTCTCCGTTTTTGGTATTCGAGAGCAGTTCTATTCTCTCTTGAGTTTACACTACGTCTTAGTTAAACGCGGACTCGGATACATTTCTCTTGTTGCCAAGGGCGACAGACGCCTCAATACAGTTTCAGCTTGTTGATTGGAAGAGCGAGCCCGCCTTTGAGTTAATTGAGCGGCGTCTGTGCCATTTGAGTCGGATGTATCTTCAACCACGGTCAAGTCCCGCTGTCGGATTGGCTAGGTTCAGTGCCTTAAACAGAAGCTGGAATGATAGTAGAGGCACATAGAATCACCAAACAGGGTAATTAGGAAGACGAGCCCTGATATTGGCGATAATATCACACACCGATGTTGAGCTGGAACAATATGGAGAAATCTGGAGTAGATGAATTGCTGCGCGCGTACAAGTGTGACTCTGACAGTCCAAATCCAAAGATTGAAGAGGTCCCACAAAGTTGAATCCTGAATGAAAACTTTAATAGAGACATAGCCTTCAGGGCTGAGTCTGTCGGAATAAACCGTTGCTGATCAATCTCCACTACTTTTGATGACGAGCACTAAAGTTGTCCCTTGCACGTCATATGATAGCCTGTCAGACCTTATTGCTGCCTCAGTTGAATGAATTAATATTCATCAGAGGCACAGACTCAGCCTCATGCAGCCACGTCAATGCAGAGAAACAGCGCAAGGCTGCCACAAGGCGCTCATCAAAGCCCACCAAATTCGGAAAGGGATACGAGGAGCAAGACACTAAACTAGATCTGCCCGGGCTGAAAGAAATCTCCCCAAAACAAGTAAACAAGGGGAAAAAGTTGAGTCCATCTGATAATGAGCCCCATCCGTTCCAAAGGACTCATCTCCACCCATCTCCATCATCACGATGTTTACCAAGTTCGAATTCTGTCGGGCAGGAATCACGCAAATCAGACACCATCAAATACCCTTGCCCTACCGGCCTGACCTGTCGATCTGCGGAATACGAGCTTCTCGCGTAGAATTCCAGTGGCGCGTTGTGTGTGACCAGTCAACGACGGCATGGCGCTTTTCTTCCGGCGCGATTGGAAGGCCAACCGAGACGGATGATGCCCAGGCTGCGACACGAGCGTTAGCTCTCGGATTGAAGTCATGAGCCAGAGCTCTCTCCAGCTCGGTCTGGTGTAGACAGGTTGATAAATACAGCCTGCGCGCCGCAACTGCACGCCCGCCTCCAGCCCTCGGTCGTCACCCAGACAGCCAGCATCACATTCTACGCAGCTTGCACAGATAACTACAAAACCAAAATGCTCCTCCCGGCCATCGTCCCGCTTGTCCTCCTGGGCACCGCCTTCGTCTTCGCCGTCATCGAGCTCGGCCTCGGCGGCCACCTCGCCTCCTTCTACACCGGCTCCCGCAAAGTCGCCGTCTACGACCCCGCCAGCACCTGGGGCTACTCCTACAAAACAGTCTCCTCCTCCGTCCCCGGCATCCTCGCCTTCCTGCTCTTCACCGCCGTCTGGACCCTGCTCGTCTGCGCCGCCGCCGCCCTCCTCCCCTGGTTCTACCGCGCCAAGGCAGCCGCCGGCTCGCGGCTCAACACCATCCTCACGGGCGTGCTGGTCGGCGTCTACTTCGTGACGATGGTGTTCTGGCTCGCGTGCTTCGCGGACATCGCAGCCGAGCTGGGCGGGTGGAGTTACTCCGATTACTATAATGCGGTGATTGCGTTTGCCGTGCTCTTGTGGTATGTTCATGTTTCCCCCCCTCGCCTCGAGAAGGTTGCCGTCGGCTAATGCGGGTGGCCAGGCTGCTCTTCCTTGCGCTCTTCATCGTCGTTATCCTTGCTGTGTGTGGGGTGTTGGAGTCCGATGTCCCGGGGTACAGAGTCGTGACTCGGAAGGAGAGTGCGGCGCCTGTTGCGACGGAGGGGACGCAGATGCAGACGGTCGAGGTAGCATAGGTATGATGTCCCTGGGGAGCGGCTACGGCTGCGGAGTAAGCTCATGGTATTCCAGGTTGCTTGCTTGTCCCGGAAGGGAGAGGAGATGAGAGAAAAGTCTACGCGACGGGGATGATATTGACGGATGATACCACCATACCACCAGATACCCATGCTTAATGTAATACTTCTGATATCGAATCAATCTATTTCTTGGTGCTTATGCGTACGCACCTTGGCTCATCCTCGTCCTCAATGCTTATGCTTCTTTCTCGGGCTACTGTTCTGTGCTGTGCCACACATTGCGTTTATCCAAGAGAATCGGTCATCAAATCCGTAGCCAACTTGACCGATGTGACGGAACCACAAGCAAAGTCCGAGATTGCAGTCCAAGTCGTCATGTAGGTGCATGCCCAGAATCAAGACAAAGGGCATTTAGATTAGTATCAATTGGTTTCTGCAGTAATCAGCATGTATGTACTGCGCGGCTCTACATGTCATTGACAAGTCATCCAATGTATCTACAAACACCAGACCACATCTGCCGATAGCACTACAACAATCAACATTCTTCTCATCAACAGCAAATGCAATTTGAAATGACGATCAAAGCGCTCGTGCCCTGTAATAGGT
>NW_020798511.1:0-11076 GCF_002237265.1 Aspergillus thermomutatus | reverse complement strand
CCCCCCGACCTGCCCCTCCTTTTTTCCTGTTTCAGAAAAGTCTTTCCTTTTCGAATTTCATTTAAAAAGAACAAGGCGAGCGGCTGGCGGTGTGGGGGGGGGTTTTGCTCCCCCTCTCTGTTCCGTTTTGCTTCCCGCCCCCCTTTTCTTTCTTTCTTTTTTTTTTTTTTTTTTTTTTTGTTGCTATTCGCAACTCTTTGGCAAAATTTACTGCTTATTGTTAGTGTTGCTCAGTATTCTATCTAAGTGATCTGACCGAAATGTAGCTGGTCTGACTGCCTCATAGTTATGCTCTATTTGTTGAGCTTTATGACAGGTTCTACAGAGCATCTATTGCAAATACTCCTAATATACTATTGACGGTGATGCAAAATAGCTTTAGACCACGCTGTAGAGGTAGGATCTCTCCTTGTTACTCCTAATAATAGGTCTTCAGAATTATACCATCATCCCATCAAGCTAAGAAGAAGTTAGTCAGGACTGTGCTCCTAAGACCTAAGTTCACAATCATAAGCACAGTAAAAGCCTCCAATCTATAAAGTCTACTTCCAAGAGACTTATCACCGAGAGAGAACTAGAAGAAAGGAAAAGGTCTGCTGTATTAGGTTCATGAGGCCTTCTTTGTCTGCTTATTCACTAAACCACTATGCCCCCCCTTCTTATATTCTTCCTTTTTTATAAGGACATACCTTAAATACATCATTTTACTGATATCTAGTATCTATAGTGAATAATTATAGGACAAGTATTCACTATCTTATTTAACATTAGGCAAGGCAGGCGCAATGCCGGCAATTCTGTAGGTAATATAAACATTCTTCCCCTCTTCCCTCTTCTCTTCTTCTCCTTCGATCACTATCATCATCTTCTTCCTGTGAGTATACCCTGGGGTTCTGACTACTGTGATATTACAGCTGGTTCTCAAGTGCTGGGATATTCTGCATGCCTATTTCCTCTCAAGTGCCCGTCCAGCACAGTTCGAAAGGAGCCAGCAGTGCAGAAATCACGACGGAGATCAAGGATGCGATCAAAAAATTGGATGAGGAGATCCAGCAAGAGATGAATAAACAGGAACAGTGGAAAATCGACGACGATGACGAGCCGGTTCTGCCATCCGATGGTGAAGATGAGACAGACTCATCTAAAAAGAAAGAGATCTTCTTGACTGACACTGGATTTCCTATGCCAACCATGACGAAGCGCGGAGCCTACCACACATGGGTGATGGAAAGATAAGGGTCCTGGATCCAGAGAAGCGATTTACCCAAGAACCCTGATAAAGTTGAGTGGTGATTTTCCTTTCTTATGTTCCTCAATTTTCCTTAATCTCTGGCTGCCCTCCTGTCCTGCTCCTCCTGCTGCGACCACCATGGTAGCTGTCATTGTGCCGCCCTGTCCTTGGGCTTCCTCTGTCCGCCGAGATGCCTGTGCCGGCCGCTGGCCGCAGGAAAAGAAGAATTAGATATCAAGTCTCTGGTCCAGACTATCAAGTCCCATTTGTATAATCCTGACTTTGACTCGGCGTTCACAGATGAGGACCTCTTTTGGAGCGCTTATGCGCTGCGTTGGAGTGCATCATGCGCGCTGGGGTATGCGGGGGTCTCCAAGTCTGTGTTGCGGACGCTGTTGTGTGGAAGGGATCGAGATGGCGATGGAGTCAGGTCAGAACCCTCGCTTCAACATGGCTGGATCTTCCGATCCAAACCAACTTCATGATCACTTCATGGGGGCGTTTACACCCGACAAATTCTTTCACATCTTCTATTGGGTCAAACCAGTTCTCGACTTTGAGAGATCGTCGCAGCTCGGGCAATGGTATATCAAACGTTCAGTCTATAACTCCCTATAATAATATGGAATAATACTAACTTAGATTTACTCCTAGACATATATGTTAATCTCCAGGCTCAGGCTCAGGCGAAGGAGACGAGCCATATCGTCTGTATTGGGGCGGAGCCGGTGCAGAGATCATGGCCCTTGTGACTGCTGCTGTTGCTGCGCATGTCGCCCTGGGGTAATCAGTTATGACATGGCAAACATCCAGGCCGGCCCGGCTGTGAGTGTAAGTCATCTCCTCTCTTGTTTTCAGTATCGCAACTGACATTTTATAGCAACCCAGCAACTGACCCTTGGTTTGTTCCGCGCTCACGTGGGAATCCTTCGGTGGTGCCAGGCCTCCTGCCTTGGACAGGGCAGCAGTCCCTGTAAGGCCGCGAGCGGGTATGGGTCACCAGATCTGTGCTTCGCTCGGTCGATTGGTGTGGCTGGGGCTCACCATGACAGCTGTTGACAGAAGAAGAACCAGGAACAGGGCAACAAAGCAAGAAGAAGTCTGGCCTTTATTTTTATTCCATCATGATTTGTCTGCAACGAGACATGGGCGACCCAGTAGACCGAGCCGGGCAGCAAGGGCAGCAGATCGGGGAAGAGATCCACCGATGAGGATCATGTCTGTGGACCTCAAGCATCCAGTCCGCGTGCATATGGAGAGCAGAGAAGATCTTGCCGAAGCCCAGCGATTGGGTTGGTCCAATCACTGCTGAACTTGAGTTCTGGGAGTTGCTGGGTTTCGAACCTCAAAGATGGGGATAAAGTGTTGTAAGTTCCTCATCTATAACAACAGTCCTTTAACTGTGGACGTAACTGACAAGGATAGATGCTGCAGCATCTATCATCTCATTAGGTAAGTCCTCTTCAGATATCTAAGAAAGAGGGTACATATTTTAACATGTTTAGATTCCAATACTATTATCTCAGTTGTTCAAGACCACGTTTTCGAAGAGCCTACGATTGTCGCAGACGAAGAGCATCAATACTACAACAAGCTGCAGCAGAGCTGATGTTTGAGGGAGTGGAGGAAGTTTTGAGGCAGTAGTCCATCACGAGGGCTTCTCATCGCGCCCTGCTTGCTTAACAACTGCTTCATGCCAGTGCAGGATAAGATCTCACGCATCCTTCTCCTTTCCATCCAGCCACAGACAATCCAAGACAAAATGGGCCGACCCAAGCACTCAGACGACAAGGCCAAAAAACTAAAGGAGATACGCGATGAGAAGGAGCCCTTAGCCGCCAAGACCAAGTACTCCATCTGGTTTTTCTTGCCGGACTAATTCTAAATCAAACTTGACCCTTCAAAAATCGACCTGCCACCACCGGTGATTCCAAAATTTGCCCAACCAACGATGCCAACGCTCCCTGCAGGAATCATCGTTGGGATGCCGCATGACTGGGATGACGGCAACTTTTGGGCGCGCTTCAACTACACAACGGCGTTCTTCAAATTCCAGACCAGCGCCCCATGCTTGCAGGTGTGTGATTCCAGTAGCAAGCCGCTCAAGAACAACCAGTGGCAGCTTGCAACAAAATTCTAGTCTAAGAAAGACCAACTCGCCGCAGCAAAAACAGCATTAGAGACCCTCCTCAAAGACCTTATCGATGCACAGAACGAGATTAACCTGCAAATGATGAAATGGCGGGTAGCAAGGCGCCTCTGGGAGGCAGAGATAGCCATCAACCAAGGAGCGTCAGATCCTCAACTGATCCGACAATGGACATCTATGCCTCCCCCAAGTCGTGCCTCTTTCGCTACTGATCCAGATGAATCTGAAGTGTTATCCCAGTTTCATTGCAAATATGAGATGTCAGACTTCCATATGCTTCTTGCATTATGGTGCGAAGACACTGGGATTTCAAGATCTCAATATGCATCTCTCCGTGAAATTCTACAGACTATTACTGAGGTCTCTCCACTCAAGAATCTCCCATGCGATATTACTTTATAAACAGTTATAGTGTGTGTTTTTTTAGATCCTCAATTAGAGATCTACCTCCAACGCCTCCCTCTGACCATGAGGTAAGATCCCTTGTCTCCGCGAGGGGTTTCCTGTGTGGGAGTTCTCCAGTGAGCAAGCTAACCTTTCACGATAGGAACCTGCCATCCCCATGAACGCCTCCTAGCCTGCCACTGCTCCCACTCCGGCCTCCGCTCCCGCGGTAGGACCTGTAAGAACTGGCGGGATAGTCATCCGAATAAACCGCACGATCATGAGCATAGCAAGCCACTCAAGAAGAGGACAACAAGGATACCTGAATGACAGAAGATGTGGGCCGACACTAATCATGGAGTGTGGCTATTCAGAGAGCACGGCACATCGCAGGGCTATGGCCCACTTGTGGCTAAGTCACTCAGGTGGGCAAGTGAAGGCGGTTATCCTCAACTCTGTCAAAAGGCGGGCGTTCAAAATCATCTTTGAGAAGTGGATTCCAAGCATTGCCATTCCGACCAACGGCAACAGCCAGCCTTTACGCAATCATGGCCTTTCTGTGTTGCGTGAATAGGAGATTGTCATAAGGAGAAATCAAAACAGTCACGCAGAAGTCAACGGTGGCCCTCTTATCATCAGGGTCGAGCGGTCGAGCCTGTGAAGGTTGCCCCAAAAAAGGGCGCGGCACTGATTGGCTTAAGCAGTCAGATGGTACTTTCATGTGCATTACATGCAATTCATGGAGGGAAGCTCATCCAAACGAATCTCACTGGCATTCCGATGGTACAAGCGTGGAGGATCGTGAATGCTCTTGCCCAGGCCCCGCGACTCCTCCTGGCCCGGGCTCCCGCAGCCACCTGAACGGTCCTGTCGAACCGCTACATCCGTCACACAAGTCAATGACTCGTACGCCAAATCCCAAGAGATCCAAGATGGTCAAAGAAATCAACACTAATACTGGAAACACAAGCAATGATGCCTCTCATGCAACTAATCAAAGCTGGAAGAGTGTTTTCTCGGAACTATCATATTCGATGTTCGCAATTTGGAAGCCCAATGGCGAAAAGGCCAGAACCGCACCATAAATCAAAAGCTTGTTGATTCTCTGAAGACTGAATTCCAGGTGAATATACGAAGATACGCCATTGAGGACCTATTGAATAATAATACCACTAGGCTAAAAAGGTGTCCGGACGATGTACTCGTCAGTCTAGGGTTTCATAGTCATAGTGGTATCTTATTCCAACAGGACCGGATGTGGGTGACACTCCATTAAGGAGATTTTGAAGCATACCTTAAATGGATCCACCATAAAGCAAAGAAGCAAGACCCCACACCAGTCGAGCTCGCAGAAGTAATGATAACGGCAGTGCCAGGCAATCTCGTCACCCGGAACAGCAAGACAGACAAACCAGCTCAGGTGTCTGGCGTCCAGCTGACATAGGGTTTTTCTATCCAGACATCCCTCCCGGCGAAGTTAAAGGGACCATGAGAAACGACTGGTCGGCTCCCACCACAGTGGTAAATGGTTCTCCCCTCCTTGCGGGTAGTTCACAGCTAACATTCTCACAGGGAAACGTCGTAAGCTCCTCATCTATAACAGCCATGACAGAGACGGCATCTATATTGGATCCGCTCTTGGAAAGCGAGGCCTCGCTGGTCGTGTTGCCGTGCACAAAAGAGCAATTAATGGACATACACTGAGGTCATGTCACTACAACTTTATTCATGAGGACGATAGACGATCCCCTCATTTCCGAGCGCTTGCCGTGTTTCCTCAAGGAATAAATACCGGTCAAGATCCGTCAACAGTCCCCTCCTGGCTCCTCTTCCTACTAGAGACGGTCATGATAATCATGGCGGGTTGCTGTTATGCGATTTGATAATCATTTGCACGTCACCAAGTACGAGGTGCAAGACAAAGTCCATTGAAAGAAGAAGGGCAGATGCTAGAGAAGCCTGCTGGGTATACCCCGTGGCGGAATATGGACACGCCTAGGAGAAGTCTCCTGATCTATGCCTATTCAGAGAATGGGCGGCTGAAAGGCATGCGAGTTGGGACGAAGCGACCTTCCACAACCAGACGAGGATATTCTTGGCAAATACAAGCTGCCCGATACGACTGACCATGACATGACAACCTGGACTAACTCAAAGTCTCAAAGTCTGAACCACAACCGTTTCTGCTGACCTTGCTCTCACCACCTCAACAATCTCTTGGTCCTGAACTACTGTCGGAGCCTCAATCCATACCTTTGCTCCCTCTTTTCACTTCCTTTTTCTTCTTCTGAGTGCCATGCGAATCTCTGTGCTTCTGAACCTCTGTTGAAGCCTCTTCTGACCGCATAGGAGCACTCACTTCCCCATTTATATGAGAACGGAAAGATTAGCCCACATGACTACCCAGACACATAAGATGAAACAGCGCTCATGTTGTCCTCATTTTATTTCTTCAAGTGGTTATAGACATCATGCCCAACAATCATGTGGAGTGGGTATTTAACCATGCCCACTTCACAGCCACATTTAAAAAGAGACAGTACATGGCATTCACAGATGGGGCATTACGCTCCATGAAAGGGCAGGAACTGATGAGCTTTATCAAGGTAAAGAAGAGGATGAGGATTAAAGATAAAGATGCGATCCTCGTGCAAGAGGGATCTGAGATGGTTGGTTGGACCTTAAAACAGCAGTCTATTCTCCCAAACCTCAACAATTGGTCGGTGCCATTCTATGAGCCATTTTAAATCAGCACGCACTAACTGTTGTTGAACTTCTAGTTGTCTCATGATCTCGCAGGACAGACACGAAATACACGTAATATTTGCGTCGTGGCACCAAGATTACCTGGATTATCTCGATAAAGCTGAGGGCAAGGGCAAAACTGCACCTCATAATGGAGACTTTTGGACTTTAGAATACAACTGACGATGTATGGCATGGCATTGCCAACCCCTCTGAACATTGGCTTTGCAAGCCCTACTGAACAATAATTTGCATCTCGGACAACAGCTGCAGAGGCACTCCGTTTTGCGGCCTTATCCATGAAGGAACGATACGACAAGCAGCATACGCCTATTACATTCCAGAAAGGCGACAAGGACTTGCTCAAAATCAAAGGCGATTAACGACTGGCGGCTTACAAGAGAAAACAAGAAAGACAACGACGGGGGATATGCAACCTTTTTCATCGGCGATCTCCAAGCACCTGATACCAGACCTGTCTACCCTCAGCAGTGGATGCACCGGGATAGTGTCAGTGTACCCGTCGTACACATACGGGTTGTTTATCAACCAACAGTAGATAGAGGAATACAACTATCATCTTCCCCTGACATACGGCATCAGCCTTGGAGTACGCTACCACCTTTGGTAGCATGTCAGCACATGAAGGATCTTGCAATTGTTACTGTTGCATTTACCCTCATCGTCAGATATGCTGTTTTTAGCGCACAAAGATGGTGATCAACCTCATTATCCGAGGCATGATATTGGAATGGAATACCACTACGCTGGGGCGAAGAAGGCTAGAAGAAGTCTATTGCAACTGGTATCCTAGTGTGTTTTGCGCGATAAAGTCTGCATTCTCACAAAAGGCGGCGGGGGCATCTGCCAGTCGTGCCATCTGTACCCGTTTTGGATGAAGGATGCGAATATGGTGGCGTGCAACAGTTTTTCAAGGCGCTGGGATGTTTTTGGAGTGATAAAATGATGGATGATGTACTCCTAAGTCTAGAGAATACATGTCCATAGTCATAGTGGTATAATATTTTAAACAGATGAACACTATCGCTCCCTCTCGCTTTATATCCAGTACTTGTAATAGACTCTGGAATGGATTGTGATTCAGGATATCAGCAGGCGCTTTTAAATTGGAAAAATAGACTTGCAAAGCTGAGCTGACCTGCTTCACAAAACGTCTTTTTTCCTGACATCATTGTTTGTCTACAACTCTCCAACACCCAAAAGAAAAATCCCCATCCTCTTCTCTTCCACAACTTCAACCATCACCATGGCCAGACTCTCGAGACTCTTTCGGAGCCGATCAAAAGCTGCAATACAGGCAAAGCGCGACAAGTTCGTAGATGACCTGCATGATGTCTATAACGAACTCCTATTTACAACTGATCCCTATATCGATCCAAAGTCGTATGAGACCTTCAAGATTACCTGTCATCATCTGTACCTCTACCACGGTCGTGAGTCTCGTGAGCAGGCAAATTTCGAAAGATACTTTTCTCCCATGTCCGTCAACCAGCTTCAGTCTTATCCCATCGATAAGGACGACGAAAACACGGTGGAATACTTGGAACTTGAGCAGACGCTTTGGAAGAAGCACAAAATTCTCGGGGACAAACCCATGGATGCCGCTCTGGAAATGTGCCACATAGTTGACAGGCGCTTTGATTTTTCACGAAAATTAAATGACAACGAGACATTCACTCTTAGGGAGCGTACAGATTGGATACCAAGGTAAGATTGATGATCAACCTTCGAGATAATGAGGGCTAATGGTTCGCATTACTTACAGTGATTTCACGAAATGTATTTTGCATGACGCTTTTGACGACGAACTTTGACACTCACGCAAATGGCGTCCTAATGATGCCTGGCGGGCTCGCTCTGCGCTTTCCAAGCCCCATGTGATGTTCTCTTTGGTGCATGAGTATGCTAGCGATGACAACAAACTCTTGCGTGGAGAGGTGCTTGCTATCCTAGCAACAATGCTTACAAGGCTCACCAGCAATGAATATCAGGACCATAACGTCATTCCGGTAGGTGAACTGTCTCTTCAAACTAGCAGTATCGCTCATACAGCCTAGGTCCTAGTTCTGTCGTTCATGGGAGATAAACAGGCCCGGCTGCTCCAGGCATACTTTGGCGACCAAGGCCTCGTTATCTACAAAAGCCGTCTCCTCTCTTTCCAGGTTCTGGAGGATGCTGAGAAGTCAATCGAGTTTCTTCTGCAATTCATGGCGGGTAAACTGGTGGGAAGCACGGCAGTCACCGGCTCTTTCTTTTGATTTGGACACTCATTATCCGAGGGATAAACACTATCGCTCCCTGACTATGATCTCCAGTGCCTTTGCAGAAATTCTTCCACCTTGACCGGCTGGAATTTGCACACCTCATTCAACACCCCCGGCACCACCGACCCTTCTCTCGCGCAGGCCATGGCGATCTGGCAGTCCATCCGCTTGATCACATCCTCGTCGGGAATCTCCTTTAATCGGTCTTCCAGCTGCTGCCTCGTCACCCGGCGCACGTCGACCTTCTTGCCGGTATACACCTCACAAAGCCTAACCAATTCATCGAAGCCGAGGGTATCACCCGCCATCCCCAACTCCCTTCCTCCCCATTCCTCCATCTCCAACGCAGCAACCACAAATCTCCCCACGTCCCGGATATCCGTCAACGTGAGGGCCGGCGACGATCCATCCTGTTTCACCGGGACAACCACATACGCCGGCTCCGCATCCAAGTGCACGAGGGACGCCCCCTCGGCCAACCCGGCCCGCGCCTCCTTTTCCTTCTCCCCTCCAATCCCAATCCCCAGGTAATTCATGAACATGCCGCACGGGAACCGCGCAGCATCGATCAGCCCCTCCTCGACCTTGGCCCTGACCGCCTCCCAGACAACATTCTTCGGCCTTAGCAAATCAACCTGCGCCTGGGCCTGCTCGCAGAGGGCAAACTCCGACGGCGCGAACCGCCGACAGCCCGCGTCTATAGCGGCGTTGAGAAGATTGAGCTGGTAGGTGATGGATTCCGGGCCGGGTATGAGCACGACGCTGAGGACGGTGTTGACGTCCTGGAGTGCGGCGACGAGAGACGTGTGGGATGTATAGTCCACGTAGCGGGTTTCGATGCCTGGAGGTGAGGGTTTGGGATTGTTGGTTTGCCGGGAGAGGATGATGGGCGTCCAGGGGGTGGTGGAGAGGGCGGCGAGGATGGATGCGCCCAGGGTTGGGCTGGAGCCTCCTGCGATGGCTACTTTGGGCATTTTACTGTGTACTCTCGATGGCACTGATAGTGAGTTTGATGCTTTCGGGGAGGACTAGGAGACAGATGATATATACTCCACAGAGACGATGACTCAAGCCAAGAAGCAATACGAGGTTGTATGTCATTGACTGGTTGCAAGCTGCCAATGAGATTTAACAGTTTTAGTCAAGCATTCAAGTGCTATTACTGTCATGGGAACTTCCATATCCGTAGCTGATACCGATCTTGATGGCCAAGTGTAACAATTAACCCTAATCCACCGCGATAGCACATTTAGTTATGCAATGTTCAGCACGATTAGCCTGCATTCACGACATATCTCACTGCTAGGCATCATATGTCTCCAAATAAGCCTCTAATAATCCCTCCAGCTGTTACCTGGCTGTCCTAAACCCCTAAATCCGATATCCAAAACCCGTCTCGGTATATAGCGCAGCTGAGCCCAGCCCACCATCATCCACATCGTCCTAAACACTACCGACAGACTCTACTCCGTAGTCCATACCACTTAACCAGTCAGATGCACATCTTCATCACCGGCGCAACAGGCTTCATCGGCCGCGTCGTCACCGAACTCGCCCTCCAACAAGGCCACACCGTCCACGGCCTCTCCCGCACCCCCCAAGGCGACGCGCTGCTCACCTCCCTCGGCGCCGTCCCCATCCGCGGCGACCTCACCACCCACGCCGTGCTCCGCGCCCAGTCCGCCCAGGCAGACACCACCCTCCACCTCGCCTTCGACCACGACTTCACAAAACCCTACGACCAGATCCTCAAGCTCGACACCGCGGCCGTCGACGCCCTCGCCGCCCCGCTAGCCCGCACCGCCAAACCCCTCGTCGTCGCCAGCGGCATCCTCCTCGCCCGCCCGCACCCGCACGGCGGCGTTGTCGACGAGTCCGCCCCCTACGCGGCCCACCCCACCATCAAGCGGCATCTGTGCGAGCAGCACGCGCTGGCGTGGGCGGAGCGGGGCGTGCGGGTTACTGTCGTCCGGCTCCCGCCGTATGTGTACGGCCGGGCCAACGAGACGGGGTTCGCGGCGCGGATGGTCAAGATGGCGGTGCGGAATGGGGTGAGCGGGTATATTAACACTGTAAAGGATGGGTGCGTGAGCAGTGTCTATGTGGATGATGCGGCGGCGTTGTTCTTGCTTCTTGCGTGTGATAGGACGGTTAACGCCGGAGAGGTGTTTCATGGGACGGGCGACTGGGATACGAGTTATGGGATGCTGGCGCGGGCGGTTGGGAGGGCGGTTGGGGTGCCGGTTAGGGCGTTTGGGAGGGAGGAGGCCGAGGAGAGGTTT
>NW_020798510.1:0-11229 GCF_002237265.1 Aspergillus thermomutatus | reverse complement strand
GATATACATTTTAATTTCATGTACATAAGGTCGAAGCTGGCGACCGTCGATTAGGATACAAGCCGCATAGCTGCCTTCGGGGCGGCTGGGCCGGTTCGGATGACGTAATCAATCAATCAATCAATCAATCAATCGACGGGGCCAAGGCGGATGCGGAGCTGACTCATGGATTAACAGACTAAGTTAGCGCCGCAGTCGCGCTCACTGCGGTGGAAGATCGATTTCATGGTGCCTACAGAGCGGTACAAGAAACGCCGGTCAATCACCCTGACCGTCCTACATTTGTCGCCGATTTATCTCGATTCTTACGCAATAGTATTTAAATTCACGGTGTGGAAGTAACTCATTTCTGGTCATTTTGTTGCAGGGTCAGTTCTGCGCCATCTCCATAGCAGCCTACTAATGGCGATATGACTTCGAATGTAAATCACGGCCGGCTTCAAGTGTCACGTTTAAGCTTGTCTGTGCACCAGTAGTTTAAACCTTGAAGGTAATCTCACCTCACCTCACCTCACTAAATCACGATTGAAATTCCGTTGCTGATCTTCATATCGCTATATGGCTGCCAGTCATTCGCCTTCTTGCTGAGTAACTCCCGTCCTGTCGCGAAGCTTGTCGAGAACATGTGGAGGACCATAGACTGGTACGCCCTCTTAGCCTCGGTCTCCCTCTCACACCTACCCATTCACCTTTTGTCAAGTTGTGGACCTCAATCGGACAAACGCGTGGACGAATCACAGTCTTGTTTTTGGAGGGAGCTTGGTGTTTTTGTTTGTCGAAATTGTTATTGCGGACGGAGTTTGGGTTTGGCGGTTTAGCATCGTTGATTGGCACGCTCTAGCCGCTGGCTAATTTGGGACGATTGGCGTGGTGGCTCGCCCAACCACAGCGCGTCCTCCCGGTGGTGAGCAGCAAGTCAAGATTCGGTGGGCACTGGCTCGACCTAGCCGCCCAATACTACCAAGACGTTCGAGCCACGCAACCCTTCTGGGGTCCCACTTCCCAACGTACTTGCGTAGACTTCAAGCACCAACATCAAAGCGATACGGCAGAAATGCAAAACAGGAGATGTCTCTTGATTCATATCATCTATCGACGTCTGTATCTCTCCATGGCATTATCCTCAACACAAGTGACGAGGCCCTTAATGATTTCCTGCGTCATGGGTTCCGGGTCCAGCAGTGTATTCCACCCACCAATAGGCAGACCATTTGACAAGCATCGGAAATTCCAAATAACTCTGATACCACAACTCCAAGCATCGCTCTGTTGTGGAGTAGGCTGACTTCATGTTATTCATCATAAATAAAGTTGGGGCAGCTTTAACTTACGGCTTCTTGGTAAGAAAACCTTAGGCGACCAAATTCCTCTTGCACTAGTCTTGATATCCGGGTCTGGCCAATACCGTCTCTATCAGGTAGTGAGTCATAATGACGAATCGCCTGTTCCCGTTCATTGATTTCCAGTAGCGTGTAGTGGCTGTCTGTGTGGTTGATAGGGCAAAAGTACACCAATGGAACAGGAT
Organism: Aspergillus thermomutatus; assembly: GCF_002237265.1. Taxonomy (NCBI): domain Eukaryota; kingdom Fungi; phylum Ascomycota; class Eurotiomycetes; order Eurotiales; family Aspergillaceae; genus Aspergillus; species Aspergillus thermomutatus. The sequence continues at coordinate 9,704 of NW_020798510.1, read as the reverse complement.
CTCCAAAGGTATCCTTAGCCAGTCGTCGGTACTTCGAAATCTTCTTAGCCCACTCGGCCAGCGGCCGTCTAAATGGTCGGGTTCGCTTCACTGGTTCAATCTCAATGATCTCATCTAGTGGAATGCTTTTGTCGTGTCGAACAAATGCTGGCCGGTCAAATATCTGCATGGCCGCGAAGATCGTCCAGGCGTCGAGCCGTTGGCCTGGACGAAGGTGTTGAAGTATCGTATTTTCTAACTCCATGCTTCCATTCACCGCCAACGTGTCATTAGGACTGAGTGCGGTCTGGTCCAACACTTTGGTCTTGACTCGTTCAACCAAGTGATCAACAGCAGCATCCAGTTTGCCAGGGGGTAGGGCTTCCTGTTTCATTTCCCCAGTTAGAAAGCCCGATACTGCTAAAGCAATTACTTACATCCTCTAAGGGAAAGGTAACTTGCAATTCTCGGGCCTCATCTTCTAAAATCAAGCCCGCTTCCTTTAGACTAGTAAGAAAAACTCGAAAATCCGGCGAACCGATGTTCACAAGCCGCTCAAGCTGTGGGCCAAGGATCTGGAGGAGCTTTATATGCTGGGGATCTGCTTGGACAGACTGAATCAGATCATCCAGTTGATTCATGCTCATCTTAGTGTATTCCCTAGTTATTATCAGCGGAGTAGAAGTTATCGACAAGAATGTTGACTTACCATATTTTTCGACTAAACAGTATCCCAAATCCTAGATTCTTGACCAGCTTCGTACTCAATTTCTGGCCTCTGCTAAGTTGCACGCTGAAATGTCTCCTCTGCTGGCGTCTGTCACTCTTAGTGACGCTGATAGGACTACCCGTTAACTCTTGGCTTGGTTCGACTTGGTTCAATGCAACCATTCCAAGCCCACTGATCCACCTTCCTTCGCCATCCACGTTCGTTGGAGTATTTTGCATCTCATCCAACACATGCATCGTCGCCCCTCGACGGTCCACCTGCTTACCCTTCTTGGTCAAGATCTTCCCTTGGGCTCGTCGCACTTGACCATCATACCATTCCCAGGCTCCCATATACTCCAGCATGTTAAAAATAGTAACTTGGCGTTGCCGGGAGGATCCCATCTCAAGTACGCGTACCCATATCGACCCATCGGACCATGCATTACTAGTAGACGCGGCAAGTGCCTCCGGTTGGCTGCCTTGCAATGACTGGAGGATTCTCCTGTGCACATCCTTTGGGACGCCATCCTGGTGTTGGCTGAGTTGGTAGAGGGTCCGGGCAGCCTCGGCAATCAACTTCTGGACCGGTGGGGCTTCCATAATGGAAGATTTTGGTATAGATGAGCGGGATAAATCGGGGCTCTCAGCTAACGCTGGCACTTTTTCTCGGTGAATCTCCTCAGTTTGAGGCGAGGATCTATCTTCAATCTGGCTTGCAGCTGGGGTCTTTTCGGCAGGCGGTATCAATTCGGTCAAAAGGTCCGGCATGGGGTTTCCGGATTCACTTGATTCTGGAGTCCTCTTCAGTACCTCCGCGTCCAATTTAATATTCTCGCTCGCCGTGGTCACTGTACGGCAAGCTTTATCGACTTCCGCAGCGTGCCCTCCTACCTCGCGGCGGTCAACATCGAGGATGGATTCCGCATGGCACGAGGAACTGTTGATCTTGGTAGACTTCGATGGACGATAGGAGGGATCTAGGTCTGGCTTTCGTTTCGAAGGGACAGCCTTCGTATCAGCCGCCCTTGCGGGTGAGCCGAGTTTGTTACTCCCTTGGATTGTTCCCACAATGGCTTGTGCGACATCGGGGGCTGTCTCGCAAAGTTGACGAATAATTATGCGGAACTTGTGAGATAATCAGCATGTTATTTATCTCAAGGAAAACACGTACCTTTGGCGTTTCCTGGAGATCAAGGATTGTGTGGGAAGCAATCAGAGCAACAACTCGTTCCAGTAGTGTAATGAGTTCATCTCTGATTCCTGATGTCTGATCGTGGACAACAACATTATCAGACGACATGGTTGAAAGCAAGGTTAACTCAGGAGAATATCGGTGATTGCTAAGGGTAAAAGTGACCGGAGAGAAGGAAGGGGGTGGCCATACTTATAGCCGTGGCACTGGGCGTCCTACCATCCTGGCCGGGCGTTCCAGCATCCTAGGATGGTAGAATGCGAGCTAGGGGAAGGTGGTCAGCAGGGTGGCTGACTAGCCAGGGTGCCTACCAAGGAGAGTGCTTGGTTGGCTATCATTGCTCCACCATCCATCCCCCAGTCGAAGGCAGGACACGGCCTATGGTCATATTAGTTGGCCGGCAACATCCTGTGCGCGGCCCCATCACCAGGGGAACCAATAGATTCTCCTTAACATGGTGCAAATGCCCCTTATATAGGCATATCCTCAACCCAAACTGCCCGATTTACACTCTCCTGGATCATTGACGTCAACCGTAGGCAAATGGCTGGCCAGGAACTCTCATCAGAGCGTGGCGATGACAGCCATTGCAGAGCATTATGGCACCAGAGGCCATTCGGTCCTGCGAGTTGGCTTGGACTGAAACCGCCGACGGTAAACAATTGCTCTTAGTGCCCAGTTTGTTCTCCAGCGGGCGATGTAGGTAGCTAGGCAGAGAGAGCACAATGACAATCCAGCATCCTAGGATGGTGAAAAGTCGGGGCCGCTTGCCACTAGGTGAATCTCCGAACGAAGGATCGGTTGACATTCCAGGCAACCAATTAGAGGCCGGTGATGAGGCTATGACTGCTGCGTTACTGGAACACATTTCGTCAATCAAGAGGCAGAGAACCATCATGATGTGCAGGCAGCAGCCAGGCTGGACAGGCGCCTTCGTTTAGTTTTCTGTCTTAGACCTTTCCTGACCCTCCTTGGCACACTTGGTCCTGGGACACGCTCGTAGTAGTATTCATAGACTGTCCCAGCCGCCCTAGTGGCATGCCTTATTTGGTTCGTGCAAGCCCGCAACTAGTTCAGCGACCGTGAGCTTATGAGGGGCTTTAAACTCTACCGCATAAACTGGTATCTGGCGCTCGTCAGCCACGACATGAACACAGAACTGATCAGCGCGGCGATTGCGTCCCCTTCCCGAGCGAGCCCTCTTCTGACTCTGTGCCACTTGTTTCCCCCTCCCTTTTCTTCTACCTCTCCCGCGGTCGGTGTTTGTTGTTGGATGGGGCGCGTCACTAATATGAATCTGCTCCAGAGTGTCATCCAGCGAGCTTGAGTTTGTGCGGTCATAAAAAGCCACTCGACCCTCAATACCAAACTCCTGTCGTAAAGTTTTATCGCCTCGTAATGCCTCAATAATCGCTTCAACAAAGTTATCCACAGTATCTCGCTCGAAATTCCATAAGGTCGCTTTTGAGAAAATCGGCTTGTTCTGGATATTTGTCGCAACATAGTCTATCTGGGTATCGGAAGGAAACAGCGGATGCGAGGTAAAGTTGGCTGTGCGGTCAAGGTTCTTCCAGATCTGCTCCTGGAGCTGAGAGAAATCAAGACAAGGAACGATGCGCTTGGGAAATAGTCGGTTGACCGGGTCGGTCACGCCGCCTTGGGTTGTCAGGGTCGCATTTGTCTCAACTCGGATCGCCTGTGATAGGGAGTCGTGGCAACGATGGAGAAGGTTAAACAGAGTGTTGGGTTGCAGTCGCCGTTCCGCTTCTTTTGTGTCGCCGTTTTGCCTCTTTTCGTAATTCAGCAATATCGTCCGGCATAGCTAGCGATAAATCTGATTCCAAAGAGCCAGCAGAAATGACCTGCTGTTGGGACACCATGCGTGACACAAACAGAACGGGAGTCGGTATGCGGCATCTGGGCACCTGTTTGCGCCCGATTTCTGATTACTAATCTCGAAGTCCCGTTAACTAACGTAAATCCCGGTCAACCCGATCTCCCGGTCGACCCGATCACCGTAATATCCCATATAAAATAGCCTTTTTTTAATGCTTCATATCTCAACCATCTTAGTCTTATATATGATATAACGATGTATATAGGCTTTATATATATAGCCTTAATATATATTCTATCTATACCCCCTGAAACCTAATAGTTCTTCCAGTAATATAAATTACGCTGTATTTTATTGTATTTTATTATATATTTATATATCTAGAGTATTAAAGTGTCTTAGTACTTAAAAGTGGGCCTAGGCAGGCCTAATAGATAGTTATACCTTAGGTACTTTTTTTAAAACCATTGGATTTAAGGTGGTTGAGATATTCAGGGTTAAAAATGGCATTTTATATGGTGTATTGGGGTGATCGGGTCGACCGGGAGATCGGGTTGACCGGGATTTACGTTAGTTAACGTTCATCCCCAGGTTATTAGAGGTCTATCAACAGATTCCTTATAATATTCAGCTAGCGATCTCTCCATTGTCAACTACAGTATTCACAGCCACATGTCATTATTTATAAGAATATTAACCCGATCTCTTGCTGAGAGTCGTACACCAGTAAACCTGTATCGCGCCCTGACTTCTCCCTGGATACTGCTTCGAGAATACCCTCGTCACATCTGACCATGATCGACCTTCGTCCTTCCTCAGCCTCACCAGGAGGTCCACCTCTTCCGTGGACCACGGCATACCCTTTCTCGGGTTCGTTTGGACACTCTTGCGAACACTCCGACTTTGGTCGATCTCAGGCCGGGGCCTTGAGCGGCGGCTTTCCCGTGCCTTCAATTCTTCACATGCTGTTTGTGAGGTGTCAGACATGCAGTGAGATAGTGCACCTTCAAATAGCCAGGATAGAAATTGCAAACGGTCATCCAGTGGTAGAGACGTGAACTGAGACCGAAGGGCAGCAAAGGAATCTCTGGGTACTGACGTGGAGCGAACTCGAGGTGGCTTGCGAATTCCGCCGTCAGATTTTCGTGTTTTTCGCTTAATCTGGTGCTTCCCATGGTTATCAGGTGAAGGCTGGTCTGGTCCGGTGCCGGGCGAGGGAGTTTGCATTCGTTGGCCGCCATAACGACTTCCCTGAATACCGCCATTATCACTACCATCCCTTTCGCCAGGCACTTCAAAACGGCTAGCTGGACTGCTGAGAATGGCTGGAGGTTCAGGATACAGGCAGGTTGTCTCCGGATTAGTGATGCCGTATGCTAGGGGGGCATGTAGCTGGAAGTCGTCACTCTCCCAAGGCCCGAGATTGGCAAGAATCACCGGATCAATGGGGATGTTGTCTTGGAGGGAGTCTGGTATCCTGAGGAAGTCCTCTAGACTATCGGTCGAGCTAGATGCACTCGGAGATGGGACATTACGCGCTGCGTCATCTTCCTGGAACCCAGGCGGCTTGGTAGGGGTTCTAGTCTCGTCCTGAGCATAGCAGGGGCGGATCAGATCCGGAGCAGGAACATGGGGCACAGAACTCTGTCGAGACGCGGTACTACGCCCGAATGTCTCTGTCTCCAGCTGGGTGTTGGCACTGACATGCACGCAGACTTCGGCCGGTGGTCGCGCCGGTAGGTGATGTTTGGGAGGCAGTAAAGTGCCTGGAAGTAGAACATGACAGGGCTCAGGTTTAGGGGTATTTGAGGTTTGTGGGGAGGACGCATTGAGTGTTCTGTGTGGTGGATACGGTTTCGCGGGAAGAGGGGTCCATGGCTTGAAATTATTTATCTGAAATGCAGGAAGCATATTGTGGGAATCGGGGTAGTTTTGGAGGTGTAACACGGCGGTAGAGATGCGGTTTGAAGGACGAGAGAAAGAACGGAACTGGGGGAGGAAGGGCAGGCTGTGGAAGAATCAACGTGAGATGCCCGAAAGTCTCGTGGGGCCCAATCGTCCCCTTATACCTCGCTCCTGGGTCCGTTACTGTCCAGCATCGCCAGAAGCGGCGAGGCAAAATCCCCTTGCCCGCAAGATCATGACCGGTCTGCTGACGTGCCCACGCTCACCTGCGTACGCTGGGCTGAAACCAAGATCTGGTGCCTGGCCCCAATCGCATCTCTTGACTGCAATTCCAAGCGTCGCATGCCCAAGACACGGAAATAAAACGGATGCGGCAATTTTGCCATTGGCTGGTGGAGCAGGGTAGGGATATGTGATCAGATCCCAGTGGGGTCCGGAAGATGGCCGTGGAGGGGAGAGATGCAACCCTGTTCACCCGAGCGGCACCGGCAGGCTGCGGGACAGGCGTGGTAGCTGGACGATCCAGAAACTGCCCTCCCCATGTCGGATCTTGGAAGCCCATGGCAAGCAGTGAACCAGGTTCCTCATATCGAAGACTGCACCGAGGTAGAAGGAAGGGGATTCAAAAACGGTGCGAGGAAAAGATAAAACGGGCTGACGGGAAGTGTTAGCCAAAGACTCCCAGGTTGCTGAACGCCGCGCGGAAGGTCCCCAAATCACAAGAGTCAGTGACTGGGCAGAATCACAGGTGGTGGATAGGCTCATCGACCAATCGAAGTAATGGTCACAAGGACTTCACGTCTCAATCGTCCAAATAACCTGTCGTCGACGCCGCAGCTGAAGGGGGCGAAGCGAGGAAGGTGGAGATGGCGCTGTGCTGGAAAAGGAGCATGTCCGGATAACGCGGCATCTTGAGAAAAAAAAAAGGGGGCGGGGGGACAGTGCACACTGGGCGCCGTGGGACGGGAAGAGGGAAAAGTGGAAGAGAGAGTGCGTGGTCGTTCGAGGGAGGGAGGCCGGGCTTATATAGATGCAGCGGCAGCGTTGGGGCGGCAGGGGCAGGCACGTAAAAGCGGCGAGACTCCACGCTATTCTCGAAACGGCGGGCGCTATACCGCAAAGGGCAGTGGGATGCCCGTCGACGGCAGGCGGTGGCGGGCGGCAGGCGGACGGTGCAATGGGGGGCCGTTTCCAGCGCCCCGCTAACCGTGTCATCGGATACTTCCTTTATAAGCTACTTAATTATCTTTATAATTATAAGATTTATATTACTTTATTCTCTATAAGTAATTATAGTTATAGATTCTCTTATTATAGGCCTTTATAATTTACCTATATTAATATAACTATATAGTCTTCTAACTAAATATATATAGCTCTTAGTATAGAGATTACTTCTAGTATTATTATTCTTATATAAGGAATGCTTTTAATCTTATTACTCTTATTTTCTTATATAGAGAGTATTTTCTTATCTTTATATTATAGGGATTATAATATTTTAGGTTCTTTATTATTATTTTTACTAGTTCCTCTATAGTATCTATAATAGCTAATATATTTCCTTTATTTTCTACTCTCTTTATTATATATATTTACTTTATTCTATATCCTTAGTACTTCTTAAAGTATCTTTCTTATTATTTTTATTAGCTTAGTACTCTTCTTAGCATTCTTTCTTTATCTCCTTTATATTATTAGCTCTTACCCCTTTAGCTTATAAATATATTAATTCCCTTACTACATGTACTAAAAATTAGATAATTACTAATACTATTTATAGAATACCTTATTATACTAATACCTCTACCTACTATACTAGCTATAGCCATCCTTATAGTAGTTATACTACTGCTAATACTACTAATAATACTCCTTATTATAGAGGTCTAGGCTACCCCTCTTATTATAGTGCTTATACTAGTTATTATACTAGTTATAGTAGCTATATAGCCTATAGTAGGGGGGGGTGGTTATTATACTTAGCTACTACTACCTCCTCCTTTACCTCCTTTACTACCTATACCTACTATTATAGTGCCTATATTCTTTTATTACTAGTACCTCTAAGCACCTACTATTTATATAGGGAGGAAGTACTCCTACTATACTAATATATACTAGCTATACTTATTAATATATTACTCTTTAGTATTTTTTATTTAATATATCTATTAACCTACTCCTTAGTAGTTTCCTACTATAGCTTTACTACTAGCTTACTATATAATCCCCCTTACCTATACTACTAACTATACTCCTACTACTAATAGAGTAGTATTATTAGTAGCTATTATTATTATAGCCTAGGCTTTTAAGGCTTAGATCTATACTAATAACAGCTTATTACCCTATAGTACTATACCTACATTAGCCTATCCCCCTATACCTACCCTACCCCTAGGTTTACCTCCTTCTACACCCTCTATAGCTATAGCTATCCCTATAGGGTTCTTCTTTACTCTACTAGTAGTATTACTATATAGGTTCTAGTTTTTTACTAGGTAAGTCTGTATCTTTTACCTCTGGTAGTTCATAACTAATAATAATATAGAATCTAGATACTCCCCCCCTAGGGGTTAAGCCTATATCTATTTATTTATTCTTTATATACCTTCTATGCTGGCCTTTAGGCCTAATATAATTTATTTATCTTTTAATTAAGCCTTCTACCTTATAGACTTTATAAAGTACTTATAGGCCTTAGTATCTTTAATATACTTATGGGGTTCCTATATATTATGCTTATCTTTTTATTTATACTACTAGACTAGGTACTAGTCTTTACTATATACTTTTTAGTATTAAAGGATAGTATCTATCTCCTATTCCTTACTACCTTTAATAACTATAGGCCCTAGGTAAGGTACTCTCTTAGCATCTCCCTTATATAGTTCTAATAGGGATACATAAAAGATATTATATATCTTTCTATATAACTTAGGTAGGTATAGTTTATATAACTACTTACCCTACTTCTTAATAATTTTAAATAGGCTAAGCATTCTGCTTACTAGCTTCTAGTTTAGCCTAGGGGTAGTGATATTCTTTACTCTTAGCATTATATAGTTACTAATATTTAGTAATATCTTAGTATACTTCCTATTATACTACTTCTTTATCTACTTCTTTAACTTTATAAGCAGGACCTATAGCTTTATATAATTCTTCTTTATCTCTATAGCTCTCTTAGCTGTAGCTAGTATCTTTATATCCTTTAGGGTTAATATATTAATCTATAGGTTTACTTTAAACCCTATAAGTATATAGTATAGCAATATATCTAGCATACTATATATAGTATTATTATAAATAAACTATATAATAGGTAGCTAGTATATCTAGTCATCTTATATCTAGCTAATATATGCGTATAGGTAGTACTCTAAGACCTAGTTTATATATTTAGTCTGCCTATCTGTCTATAGGTAGAAAGCTCCTTCTATATATACTAAGGCAGTAGTAAAGAGTTAACTAGAATAAGCTAGTAAATAAACTACCCCTATCTAATACTAGGTTCTCTAGCATGCCTATAAGCAATATAACTCTCTTATAGAGTATTTTTACTAGCTATATTATATTAATATCCTTTCTTATAGGAATATAGAGTAAATACTTTATATATAGGTTAACTATTACTAAGATTATATTATACACCTTTCCCTGTTACTTAGATAGTAGGAGACCTATAATAAAGTCTATACTTATTTACTGTATAGGTTTAGTAGGAGTAGGTAGTAGTTCTAGCTTACTATAAGGCTTATACTAGTATACTATAATTCTCTAGTAGATATTACACTTATCTATATATACCTTAATATCTTATACTAACTTATACTAGTAGTATCTATACTTAATACTTTCTAAGATATGTTTATACTAATAATAACCCCCTTATAGGTTATTATAGTTTATTTTTATTATCTCTATATATAAAGCTATAGACTATAGTATATATGTAGCGGGCAAGGCCCGCTGAATGCTCGAGCTCACTGAGCACTCGCGAACTGCCTCAGGCAGGCTAGGTCACGTGATTCTGTACTAAGTAATGTCGTGAACAGCCATGTCACGTGACCCCGT
>NW_020798095.1:0-135825 GCF_002237265.1 Aspergillus thermomutatus | reverse complement strand
GGGTGGGAGGGCGGCGTAGGCGTGCCAGAGGAGGGAGGCGATGTTGGAGAAGTTGCTGGGTGGGTGGTGTGATGTTAGAGGGTTCCTTTGGTCTTGTGTGTGTTGGGGTTGATGAGGGCGTGTACCTGACCTGTAGTTGTGTTAGCGAGTTAGATGGAGGGGCGTGGAGATGTGGTAGGGACAAGGCTTACCCAGTTGCGCTGGCCTGTCACTAGGCCTTTGGCTTGTTCTAGGACTTGCGCGTATACCTCTGACTTGGTGGGTTCTTGGGAGGTTGAGAAGTAGGAGGAGTCGGCGTGAGGCTGGATTGTGATCTGGTCAGCACAGGTTTGGAATGGGTGAGGCAGGATATCAAGCGGCAGAGCGGTGACGCACCATTGTGGAAAATGTAAAGGCCTGTCAGGCCTATATTTCCAAAATTCGATAACCGTGTAGGGTGTAGTGGTTGGTTTGAGAAAATTGGAGAAAGTCGCCTCGGAAAAAGATGAGAGGCAGGTGTGGGGTTGTTGGCACTTATACAGCGGACTGAATGTACAAAGTGGACTTTATTTCTTTTTTTTACTCTCACCTGCATGTATTACCTATAGCCACAACTTCCACGAAGATACTATCATAAAATGAAAATAAACCATTAAGACATCATGCTTAGTGAATGTATATGTTACTCCATCTATCGGACCAGCCTGTAGTGGGGCTAAAATAAATGCTGTGAAGAACTCATCTAACTGATTAGGGTTTAGCTCCTATGCAAAACTCTATAATTGAAATATGCAGCAGGGTCATGTAATCCGCCTTGCTGTACTGGTTGGCAGTAGTAGGCAATGTCTTCTCCACTCATGTCGGTTAAAGAAATGTGGGATGTGAAGCTTACGCTAGGTGAGTAAATTCACTTTGCAGCCTGCGCTTTAGGGTACTCCTAGAGCTAAGTTGTCTGTGGAACATATGTTCTCTTATCACTTACTCCCTCCCCTCATTTCTTCATCGTGCCCATCGAGTATGAGTTATAACCAGTCAGAGTGGCAGCATCAAGGGCTACTAGCCCATCGCCTGGCCGTCATGGACTAGTCACAGACCAGGGCAACTCAGCCAATATAACAGCAAAGATACAGTGATCCATGGCCCTTGGACTTTACGAACCATACTCGCCTGAAAATAGTTCATTTCCTAGGAAGCGCTCCTCTCAGCGAGTTCTCGCACTTGCAATCAGGTCGCTCACCCCGAGCGCAGAGCAGATTCTCTGAAAGAGGCCGCATTGAGCATCACTTTATCTCTGTTGGATCAATCAGTATTGTATTTATGGAGTCAAGAAAGAACTCAGTACTGGCAAAGCCCGCCTGGATGTCATACATAGGCCAGGTGCTGGCTGAATGCGCTGGTGAGTTTCGGTCCTGTGGTTACTTATCTCTACTCACATTCCCTAGCCTGTGATTTCACCAACCAGAAGGAAGGGCACTGGACCCCGGTACTTGCTGTGCTGTGTGACGGCGCTAATTTCGAGTTCTTCGTGATGGGCTCCGCAGACAAAGTGATCTTTACTTCGGAGGCCTATTGGTACAGCCTGAGAATAACGGAAGTCTACGGACCAGTGGACGAATGCTCTCTCTTATGCCGAGAATGCTCTCTGGCTTCTCAGGCAGGCAGATAACTATGCAGAGGAGCAGGAGTGGAGAAAGGCCGAAAACACGGCAAACAACGGTGTTAAAGAGCTGAAAAAGAGGTTGAAACTGCTCCTAATCAAAGTTCATTCTTATATTTATTGCTAACTTCCAATGTTTATAGTGTCTGAATTGCCATCCGGGACAGTCATCAATGAAGAACTCACCAACGGATGTGATTGGCCCGTATGTCTGGAAGAGAGTCAGGCTGGGATATGGCACTGAGATGAACCGAGTCTGGGACGGAATCTGCAGGCACTGGTGGCGGAGACTAAAACGCAGACGGGTCTCCAAACATTAGACTATCAACAGCAGAAAGAGGACTCGAATGCGCTGCCAGCCACAGTCGGACGTCATCTCAGTGGTGGTCAGGAGGACACGCGCGAACTCGGCAACATCTTTAATGTACTGTTATTGAATAATAAATCACTAGACCAAAAAGGCGTCCGGACGATGTACTCGTCAGTCTAGGGTTTCATATCCATAGTCATAGTGGTATCTTATTCCAACAACTATTCTTCTTCAGCCGCCGGGTGAGTCCTAGGCCTTTCCGCTCGGCCACAATGGCAATGACGTGATGACAACCTATTACTTCCGTGTTTCCTTCTCTCCTGTATCTTAGCTTTAGAGCATCGAACACTAGAATGAGAATTATGGTGTAGTGGTTGGTTTGAGAAAATTGGAGATCTCTGGTCTGCCTTCGCGGGAAGTATGTACAAAGAATATATAAGGACGTCTCAGGATCCTTACAGTATAGGGAAAGGCGAAGAAAAACTACTATGATAAGGGGATTAAGGTCTTCTAGGCTGGCAGCAACCTACAGATTAGTAATATCTTCCCTAAGGAATATGGTTGGGCTTTCTATAAAGGCATGGAGGCCAAGGGATAGAAGCATAGTATCAACTTACTCTAGTACACCTAGGCTAGCAGCTAAAAGTATAAATCAAGCCGGAGGCCATGGGGTCTTGTGATAGTAGGAGACGTCCCATTATCAGAAAGCCATGCCCGAGCAGAAAGTGGCGTGTTTATCGAACACCCTCCCCTGGCCCAGCTACTTGGTTGACACTTCAGATCCGCCGGGCAGTCCTTTGCATCATTACAAAAGGCGCCGACATCATCCGATTCAAGCCAGCACCATGGGTCGCCCTTCTTCCATTGTTCCTTGACCGGTTCAGAGGTTGCTGGATCACATTTGCTCCAACACACACCCTGTATGCCATCCATAACAGCGCAACCGCCAGAGACCGGTGTTGGTATCGTACACCCCCCTTGTTTCCAATCACTTGGTTGACACTCAATCTTCGATGGACAGTCCTTTAAACTGTTACAAAAGGCACCGATATCACCGTCTACAAGCCAGCACCATGGATCACCTTCTTCCCACGCTCCACTGACTGGGTTGCCGGTTGTGGGATCACATTTATTCCAACACACACCCTGTATGCCATTCATAACAGCACACCCGTCAGCAGAGGTTGGTGTCGGTGCCGTCGCACTGGTTGTAGTAGTGGTAGTGGCCGTCGAGGATGTAGTAGAGCCAGAACCCGAGCCGGAGCCGGAGCCGGAGCCGGAAGTCGGCTTGGCGGTTGGGAGCACCGGCACGGCCATGGTCCCAGAATAGCTTGGGATGATGACAATGGGCACGTTGTCTATTGTCGTGCTGACCTGCTCGCTGCCGCCAACGTTCGGCACCTGGATAATCGCGCCGTTGACGTTGATTGACCCTCCCGTTACATAATACGGTTCGCCTCCGACGATGCCGATCTCCGGGATGCTGGTGGTGATGATGGAGGTCGATGTGGGTGGATATCCCTCCTCGCCCTGATCGTCATTGGGATCGATTGTGACACCTGTCGGGCAATACTCCCCCGTTGTCGTGGCCGAGTTGGTCACCGAGCACCCGGTGAAGGTGGCCGTTCTTGTTGTCGAGCAGCTGGTGCCAGAGCAACTGACCCAGTAGTTGGTTGCGGTGTGAGCGGTGCACTCCTCGCTGGTACTGGTTCCGCAATTGCTGGTACATGAGTGTCCGCACCCGGGGCTCCTGGTATCGGTGCATGTGGTGCGCGGGCTATGGCTGCTGAATGTGGTTGTCGGAATGAAGCGGTTAGGGGGGCAGTCGATGGAATAGAGATCACCAAATTTGAAGCATTCCGGGGTTGGAATGGCTGGGAACGATGGCAAGGGAGGGATATCCGCGGGTGTCGGGCCAGGAACCGGGGACCAGTAGAAGCCTCCGGCCTGGACCCAGACGGCGACGGGAGTGTTAGAGCTAGTCGATGTCGTGGCCACGTTCCGGGCTGGTATCGTCGTCGTTGTAATTGTGGGGGAAGGCAGGTTCTTGAGAGATGGGTATTGTGCCTTTGAATCCGCGGGTGGCAAAGTCAGTGGTTTCAAGGGAGGCGAAGTTCTCCGTAACAATGCTGCCAGGTGGAATTGATTGGACAGATACGGGTGGTAGGACGATGGTGGTGGTGCTACCTCCAGCTGAGACAATGACGGGGCTCGGAGAATAGCTGGGTGTCATATAGAAAGAGAACGGGTTCGTTTGACCGGAGGCAATTGGCATGTTGAAATATTCAATGGCCGTGGTTTTAACTAAGCATGGGACTGTGAGAAGCTGGATTTTCGTGCACAGATGGGGGAGTAGGAGGAGGATATAGTAGAACATACCAGGACTTGGATAAAGCGTGTTGATTGTGGAACCTCCCACTACAATGGAGGTTGTCACAGATGAAAAATGTATCGTCGTCGTCGTGGGTAAAATCAGCTCCGGCAGAATGAGGTCACAAGGAGGAATGCACTCCACGACAGGAGAAGGTTGCAGGAAGATGATCGGGTCGACGTAGACATCACCAGAGCAGTTTCCATTGCCATTGCCGCCTCCGCCTCCTGTGCTAGAGCTATCCACGACACATGCCCCTTCAGGACAGTAGCCGTACATACAGGTGAAGGCGCATAGACCTCCATATATCGTTTCGTCCATGCCTGGGGCAGCCTTACCCACGACATTTTTCGCCTGCGGAAGAGTGTGCAGAGCACCTTGGGCGGTACACGTACAGGCAGCAATGGGGCAGTGTCCCAGGTTGCAGGCGAAACTACAGAGTCCCGCGAGATTACCTTCACCAGTGCCCGCAATACATGCCGGGGGCAAAAAGTCCGAGACAGTTGGAGTACTCAGTGGAGCTGACACTGTCCCGCACGCGGTGTCTGGGCAGTATCCATATGGGCAGTCAAAAGCGCAGAGACCACTATAGCTGGCATCTAGTCCCGCCAGAGGATAGCCCATGGGGCCTGTGGCATTGGGCGTATCTCTCGCCTCCCCTTGTAGCTGGCAGTAACAGGCGCCGAGGGGGCAGTAGCCATATTTGCAGGCGAACTCACAAAGACCACCAAAGTTATTGGTCCCTGTGCCATTGATACATTTCTGATTGAAGAGGTTTGCTTTCGGTTCTGCATTCACGCTTTCACTGGCGCTGGCGCTGCCCACCCAGGCATTCCAGTTTGTCAGGCCGTCGACGCAGTTGGTGGAAATGGAGCTGCCCCGGACCTGGGCTATCTGCTTTCCAGAGCGCGATACGGTGACGACGACGTCTCCCAGGCTGGATCCAAAAGGAACGCTGCCATGGTAGATCCCGACGCCTCCGTCTGGTTGCCAGGTCCAGCTGGCCTGCTGGGACACACCACCAATGCTTACCGTGACGGTTGCCGGAGAGCTGAGCAGAGCAGAAAAGAAGACGTGATCCTGCACGATCTCCGCTGGGGGGAACTCAATTTGAAACTGGCTGGCAGTAATTCCAGAAGTTCCTCCTGTGCCACATGCCGATGCAGGCTGGGGCCGATGCCAAACGGTCAAGCCTTCCTTGTCAATGGTTGCTGTACCATACTTATAGGTATCAATCAGGAATGGGAGAAAGAGGCGCCAGCCATCATGGGGCATGTTGGTGACATAATTGTAAGGAGCTCGACCGATAGTAAAGGCCTCCATGGCATAATCCCGCAATGGTCCGATATAGTGAGACTCGCCGTAGTCATTCCAGGAGATGATTTCAACAAACGGTGGCTTGAGATACCAGATCTCCTGCCATCGGTCGTACCACAGGTTGTCGCCACTAAAAATCAATTTCCACCCGTCAGCGTGCGTGCCAGTAAGAAAAAGGCGAGACCCGGAAGGGGATTACATACCGCCACAGCCAATTCTTGTTGTACCCCGGAAGGTTGGTATAAAACCATGGCGAAGCCGGCATCATATAAGGGAGATCCCCCAAATACTCGATATATGAGGCGTCCACGTAAGTGTTCATCTCTTGACCCCCCCATGGCCAAGCCGCCCAGTTGAAAAGACCATCCGCTGTGCCTAACTCTACTGCTGGTTTAGCCCCCAAGGACGACCAGTCTGGTACAAAGAAGCACCCCGTCGCCTGTTTAATATAGAGCCAGTCATCCGAATTTGCAGGGCCCTCAAAGGTCGACACGAAAGGTTGGCCATTGTAGTGGTAGTAAGAGCTCTTCCCACCGTATTTGTTGATCAGATTGATCACGTCGCTCATAGACCATGGCCCGTTCCCTGCATAATCGAAAGAGAAAAATAACTGGAACCCAAGTTTGTCCGCTTCCTGGAAGAACATAGATATCACTACATCATTGACAGGATTGTTGCTCGCTATATTCAAAGCGAAGGCGTCGATGTGAGCTGCTTGGGCCTGAGAAATGTCGTCTTGCACATCACTTCCCGTATAGTTTGCAGCATTGCCAACCTAAAAAGTCGTCATCATCTCTGCTTCATCAAATTCTCTCCTTTGCTTCTCGGGTTCATGTCATACCATAAAATGGGCAAATACTGCTTTGCCATGGCTGGTACCTGCCAGAAGCAAGGTCAGCAGGATCGACCAGACAATCATTGGATCCTCTGAGATTGATACACCATGGCTTCGAAATTGCAGAGGATGTAAATCCGTATCACGGCTTTAAATACTTTCGATGAGCCCGATTCCGGTGATAGCTCATCCTTCTCCCTAGCCTAGCTTCATGTCCAAACACAATCGCTCAATGTCACTAGCATGGACGAAGATTGCCTTCTCAGAGAACTCCACCCATATGATTTGGATGGCCCCTCTCTCTGCGTTTCTTCCGGTTAGATACCACATAGTCCTGAGAAATTCATTGTTCACGTATCGGAGCCTTCCAATTTCAGGCCCCATAGGGCTAGTATGTGGTTACATTGTTCAGCATGCACTAAAAGTCGGTGCGAAAAGTAGCGTGCTGCATGCACTAGTCGTCGTTAGTTCAAGGTTCAAAGATACAACCCTCTTGCCCGCAGCCCACGGTCCCACCGTCCTCTGCCCTAGGCTCCGAGTCCTAGCCTTCAGAGGCTCAGTCCTACAACACTATCGTACCCAATGCTAACGCTCTCTATGAGTCGATAAAATGCTGCAGCTCATTTACAGATGTTCCACTTGAGGCAAAGTGGCTCTTGAACCCCTGAATCTAGTTCCCTCGTTATATCCTTCCACCAATCATGAGCGTGTCTCGTTACTTTCTCTTGTCGGTTGAGGCATATGCGCCCAAAATGGCGTGTGTTAGCAGTATCGGGTCGTGTTTATGGAGCAAATTATTTTCCAGCGGATCTCGTGTTCAATCCAATCTAACAATTTGACCGCGCTTTCTGCGCTGTACCAGGCAAAAGTCTCGGTCTCGAGCAGCGTCCATGGAGTTTGCCCTCGGCCCAGACAGTAATCCCCCTGTTGCGTTCTATTCCCTCGTAGGAAGGAGGCAGGGATCAAGCAAATGATAGACATAACTATTCTTCCATACTCCCACAGTCGAGTGACTTGATTATTTTCTCTTCTGGGCTCCGAACAGCGAGCCGTCCCTTACATCCTCAGGTCGTCAACGTCCTTCTCTCCTCTTCTTTGTGTGAAGCAAGTACTTGCTTACCTGTCTGCCTACATGGCTCGACGCATTCCTGGTGTCAGGACGACACCTGCAGCCAGTCTATGGCGTGCAAGCACCCTCCCTCTTTTCCTGCTTGCAGTCCTTCTTCTGTATATCCTACCAGCCAATGGCTTGGACACGCAGCGATGGCCCCAGGGCAGTTTGGTTGTCGAGCGGACAACTGACAAACTCGTTGCCCGAGCGGATAATTGGGATGTCTACAAGGAGAAAGGGCGCAGAATGCATTGCGCGATGAACGGGGACCAGGAAGCAGCAAATCAGTATGCACCGGTCCCAATCAGCCAGTGGGCAGACTATGCAGACTTGGTTAGGTATGGGTGGGTTGTGGATGATGACGAAGACCCTGACATGGCAATGGGTCAAGACACTCTGGCGAACGCTTTCGAGGAACTCAACATCGATGCGGAGAAAAACTTTCTGGTCAGGATTGATCATTCGAGGGCTATGACGGTTGATGGTAAACCGTACAAAGTGAGTTCATGATAGGCACTGGAGCCTTCCACGTTAAAATTGACTGAGTGTTGGCAGGAATCTGAAGCCTATTATCAGAGTCTGTTTAACATGAAAGCTGGGCTAATCGTTGCGGACGACAATAAGAGCCCTGAGTATATGCAGAAAAATTCGAATTGGAAGCCTGAGCAGTTCGTGCCGCTGAAGCAGTGGTCAGACGTGATCTTTCTCCTCTGGGAGAGGGCGGCCAGGGAGGCCAACAGTAATGTCCAGAACCTTGAGCATATCTTCCGGAGCATAGTTATCAATGGTGATACACTCGCTATCATGAGAAGAGCCATTGGGAAACCAGCAGACTTCGAGGGCTGGGGCGAATTGAGGCCAATGAAGGAGAAGGGCAGGACTTTCAGGCCCGGGTCTGATGCGTACTATGCTCTGCTCTACTCCCCAAACGGCCGCGGTGTCGGTTGGCTGTTAATTCAGCACAAGGCCAAGCTAGGCCTGAGGACAGTCTCTGAAATTACAGTATTCGGAGGAAGTGATGGTGAGCCGGTAATGTACTTCAAGATTGAGCCTGTGAAGTTGTGAATGCTTGAGAAAAGCCGTGGCCTTATCTTTGGCTTCACCGGAAACCTTGGAGGTGGTTCCTTTGTCTTCGTACCGGGATTGTTTATCTCTGGTCTGAAAGTGCGACCCTGTCACTTGCTGATTGCATTTAAGATCGTCCATAGAATCAAAATTGTTCAAGAAATGGATTTGTGTTTAGTGGTTTTGTCTGTGTCCCTCAACAGATGTCGCTAAATCACTACCCTAACCACGAGTCATATACATCAAAGTCTTCTTCGTCATACCGTGGAGTCACGGGCTGCAGTCTTAATATTTCGTCCCAATCATCTTCTGAGAGTACGCAAGACCAGGCGAACCACATTGCGCGCATATTTTTTTTCCCTGGCAATCCAAGAGCGTCTAGTCTAATGCAATCCCAAAATACAAGACCATATGGGCGAAAGGCCGAATACTTTACGCACCTGAGAGGCGACAAATTGTGCGTACTGCACCACCGTAGACACTGTGTGCCTCGGGAAGATGAGCCAAGGTACATATCCAGTTCTGCCTTGTCCCATTGCTTGTCTGTCATTGATGTATAACGACCACAGCAATGGCTGAATTCCTCCGGAATCGAACCGGAGATCAACCAGGAGTATAACTTTCCACGCCCACCTGCCTGTTCATCTAGCCATTCAAGAAGAGTCGTTATCTGCTCCACCTGGCCATCGTTGTGCATCCATAATATTGTCTTCCAGAACCCTTCCACGTTGTCATCCAGCAACGTCTGTACTGGCTGACCATCTGTCGTTATAACTGAGCATTTCATGTGTGTCTTCCGAAGTTCAAAAAAAAGAACAACACAGAGTAAACCATGAAGCAAGCGTTGCTCCTCAAACCACGTTGCTGGTCCGATATCAAAAGGAACATAAGGGATTCCCCGAGGGCGTTGACTACGGTCAACTACACTCGTCCAAGTGTAATACTTAGTCTTTTTGGGCAAATGCTCCACCCGCAACTTTAGGCACCTAGCAATCATTGAATGAAAGCATGCATGCGCGATACGTCTCAAGCGGGTCATCAGGACAAGGAGCTGACAAAGAATGGCCGACGACGTCGACCTGGATATTGTCTTCTCAATCGGAAGCGGTTCCTGGGGGAACCGCTCTCCAACATATCGCAGGGTGCTTAGAATGTCTGCGTATGACTCTTCCAGTGGCTCTGCAGCTTTTTCATTCGCCTGCCGAGGCTCTGAATTTGAGGCTAGGGTCCAGACAAGAACTAAGAGCCTGACTGCATGCTGAACATGTGGCAGCAAGCCCCTTTCGCGAGCTGGGTCTCCGATGATTGCATCCACAATCACGGCAAATAGATCATTATTGTCGTGGAGGAATGCCGCGACAGCCGGAGATGCATTGTGCAATCTATGCAACGAGGGCAAATCTCCGAGATTCGAAAGAATATTTTGTAGGACGAACCAAGGGAGTCGGCCAAATGGATCCATTCCTTTCGCAGTTCTTTCCCCGAGTGGTATATCGTATGAGTTTCAAATTATCGACCAGGTTGTCGCCCACTAAGGAAACGGACTCGGGAGCGAGAGTAACGATTGATAATTTGCAGCGGTAGTTTAGACTGGAGATGAGAGGAGGTTGGTTGAAATACTGAGAATGCTTCTTAAAGGGAAGCTCATTTAAGCTATTCGGATAAGCGTCGGTCCTATTGCCTGATTGGGAAACACCTGACAGCGGATACCCTCTGTAATCCATAGTACCAAGGAGTACTCCGTAGTCCGTACATCGTCCGGACACGGTCTAAATGAAAATACCTGAATTCCAAGATAGACTAGACAATTCTGAGATATTTTCATATGGCAGAGAGGAAGGTTGGACCAGAAATGATGACCAATTGAGTTGTCAAGCCAGCCAGGGCCACATCCAGAAGTGAGACATCAATTTTATAGGGTAGCATTTCCAGTATTTAGTTTGATTGGTGAATGGTGCTATTTACTTGGCGGTTGTTAAGGTTTAACTGTTTAACATAGTGCCACCATTTCCACACTTCACCGGTCACCCATGATACATCTAGATAGAAGCAGGGGCCATGCAGATGCTCATTTCTGATCTAGTACTTTTATCTCTGATTTACTATTATGGTCCTATGGAGACTCATAATGAGCATATGGCTCCACCCTGACCCTGACCTTTATCTATCTGTGTCTATTAATCCTTTCGCTATTGCCTACATCAATGCCCATTGATCACATTCACCGGCCTCGCCGTCTCGGTTAATATCCGCCGGGCCATTGTCGAGGTAAACTCTGTACTCCATTACCTAAACAGACAAGTTGTCTCCAAGATGGACTGACGGCGCACTACTATAAGTCTTACTGCAAACTTCAGCTTGATATCGCTTCCCGTACCAATGCGGAAGGGAGGCCGAGGAATCCGGCGTGTTCAGTTTCCTCCCATCTCCCTGACAGTGATGAGCAACATCAACTCAGCCTCTTTTTTTTTTTAGACATATAGCTCCTGAAGTTCTCTCATACGGTCACAATTCTTCAGGCTTTCATTCTGCAAGAATCTTCCCCTCCAGTCCCAATCATCCACTTTCACAATGTTGTTGAGAATTCCTCAAATAAGCCTGGCAGCCATCTTCTGCTCCCTCTCTCTTGCTACTGCGTCAATTGACTGTCTCTCAAACATCACTTACAACGAATTGGGGACATTCAGTGGTGCACCTATTACATTCAAGTTTGGACTGCTCAACGCCACAGCCTGCGGACAATACTGTGAAAAGACCAAGAAGTGTCAGGCATGGTCCTACGTGGAAGGAGGCGGCGAATGTGACCTTTATCCTTCGGCTGCTCTTTCAACCTCTTCTATCCATCAGTTTGTTCATGGACGTTGTTCCAATATCACAGGTGAGCAGAGTTAGATGGAAGGCCTTGTCAGATTATCCTGTGAGGGACTGAGATAATTCCACCTGTGGGCTCTGAACGGTATTCTGCGCAATTATTTACCTTGTGAGTCTTGAATTCTTGAACTGTTGCTCCTTCCCGCATATATTGACTCAGTCATAGTTCTCTTTTGCCTTCTGAGCTGCTGGGCTGTGGACTTCTTTCAGTGCAGATGCTTCTTTGTATTGGGTGTACTCTTTGGTAGTTTTATGTTTAGACATGAAGACTTGACGATTGTCTCCGGCAACAGCGAATGGTACCACTGTACACAGAATCTCCAGATGCTAGCTATACCATGGATGTGATCAGGAATTGGAATATCTTGATGCTAGCTTATAGATGTGATCCGGAATAGGGAATACTTTGGTGCTATCATTTGTTGGAATAAAGAAGGTAGGCGTCATGCTTGCTGCTGGTTGGAATGGGCAGCCAACGTCACCTCCAGATCTGGTCATAATGAATTCGAAAGATTATAGCAATCATCCTCTGAGATGCCGTGCCAAGACCCGCTGAAGTCGAATTTGTGATATGCGGAGGGATTACTCGAGATGCTGAAATCGACAGTTTATGGGAGTTCTTCACGTGTGGAGTAAGTACGTGTCTGGCACACAACCGCAGAAACTTCTGACCATATAATGGATCCTTTCTCAATAGCAGTAAGAAAAGTTGACACCGTGGACCCTGCTGCAGCGTATTCAGGCGAGCATTGAATCGAACTGGCAACAATTTAACACTCTGTGTATTAGGGGAGTGAAGCACAGAACCTTCCTCTACCTGGTTTATGAAGAGGGTGTCGCCACTCCGCCCAATGCATGCTTGGTTTCGGTACACTGAGATAATGGATGCTCTGGATGCTGATGAAGTACAGCAAGAGAACTACTTTCGATCCACGACGCGTAGCCGGGCTCGAGGTGATCGGGGCTGATGTGGTTGAGGTGTCGCCTATATACGACGCGGCTGCGGAGACGACTACTCTTGCAGCTGCGGAGGTAGCTCGCTCACTACTTACTTTGATAGTTGCCAGTAGCACATCAGAGATACCTGTGTCTACTTTACACTTGCGGCATGATGTGTCAAAAGCAAGCTCTCGGGTTCTGTGGACTCTTATCTATACAAAATATAGAGACAGATCCACATCACAATTACTTCTTCTCTACCGCTGCCTCCGGTCGAACAACCTCCTCCCGTCCATGCAACACGCGCATACCTCCTGGTCCAGCAAAGTGTTTCTTACCGGTGGTGAACCAGGTAACCAGACTAATCAGCGCAATTATACCAATCGCGGCAGAAGTATAGTTCATTGAATCCTTGTCAATGGGGTAATAGTTTGGAAAGTTGAAAGTGATGGATGCAAAGAGCAGGAACAGAAGCCCCAGGACATTGAGGGTGATGGAGATCCACTGTGGTAGAGCAAAAGGTCCCTTCATTTCTTTCTGGTGGCCAGTGACGTAGCCGAGGAGGCGGCTGAAGAGGGCCATTGCGTATGATAAATCTATAAAGTGATCAGCTGGGGTTTTGAATGGGACTGACCCCGACAAGACTTACAGAATCCCTCTGTTGCGATCGCAATGACAGTTTCGAATCCAGTCGTGGTGCCGAAATCAATAGCATCTAAAGCGAGTTGTACGGCCAGTGTCAGGAGCACAGCGTTGACGGGCACATGGCGCTTGCTCTCAACTTTGGCAAAGACCTTGGAGAAGGGCAGGCCATGGTCGCGGGCGAACGCGTAGACTGAGCGTGAGCCCTCGGCGAGCAGATTGTTCCCCGCAACGATGACAATGACGGCGATCATGCTAGACAGAATGCAGGCGCCGACTTTACTGCCGGTAGAATCGTAGAAGATCTGAATGACGGGTACGCCGGTGGATGTGCTGGCAGTTTCGTTGATGTCACCGATGCAGAAGCAGAGGGTGAGGAGGAAGCCGAAGCCGGTGACTGCGCCGAGTACGACGGAGAGAATGATGGATTTGGGGGCTTCTTTCGAGGCGGACTTCATCTCCTCGGTCATGTGTGCGGGGGCATCGTAGCAACACATGCCGAAGCAGGACTGGAGGATCCCGACAATAGCGGCCATAGCTGGGCCCCAGCCGGTGAAGTTTTGGAACTCGGAGAAAACGAATGCAGCGGGCTGTTTATGGTCGTTTGTGGCGAGGAGCACGATCATGGTGATGATGAAGGAGCCCACATTCCAGATCAGTATGAAGCGTGATATGCGGTTGAGTAGGTGAGGGCCCCAAATATTGACGGCGGCCGCTATGAAAGCAACGAGGTACGCAACAAGAACGGTCTGCCATCGTTCAATGGTGTATTCCGGAAAGACGAGATTGGCCATTCCGAGGACAAAGTTGGCTGCGATGGAATTGTTCGTGGCACCCATTGCCAGAACTCCTGCTCCAAATAAGTATACAGCAAAGTACATAATGTCCATGAATCCATCGACATACCTATGAGCATGAACCATCCACTGATGTACGATAACCCGCGTGCGATCTTTGGGGGAGCCAGAGCGGCCACCCACGAGTATTGTCCCCCTGCGACAGGGTACATGGAACACATCTCCGCCATGGGAATTGCAACTGCAAGTGTAAGAAGACTGACGCCGATGAAACTGAATACCATGACCGGAGGGCCACCGGACGTGACTCCTACAATAAACACGCCGCTCAAGGCAGTCCATCTGATAAGTCAGCATGCATTTCCACTATGAAACAGAGGGAGGCATGGAATGCTTACGATGTGACGATGCTGAAGCTGAAACCGATCATACCCAACAAGCCAAAGGTCCGCTTGAGCTCTGCTTTGCATTAGTATATTCCATCCACTTAGGGACAGCTTTCACACCTTGCTCATAGCCAAGATTCTCGAGACGAACATCTTCTCCGGCTGTCGGCTGAAAGACTTGCTTGTTATCCTCCTCAATGACCGCCATGGTGACAGTAGGCGCAGAATAGTTAACTCTCTCTTGCAAGATTTCAGAAGCTGATCATTCGATGAATCGGTTCGAGATGAAATGGCCCCTGCCGCAGGCCAGGGCTTTTAAACTTCCACTCTTCCCCTCCCCCAACGCCTCCATGGGCCTACATCCCTTGACAGAGGAGTCAACCTTCGGATAAGAACAACAGACGAAGAAGCCATCGGGTTGAGGGTAAGAGAGCGAAGGCTTGATAAGGGTAAGATAGATAGTCGACCAAGATTCCCTAATCGAGAAGGTCTCCGCGACGGCTGGTGGGTCGGGTGAAGATTAGAATCGAATGATCGTGAGGGGAATCGGGAGAAGCCGAATCAGCTGCGAGAGACTTGAGTTTATACCATGACCTGACTGTGAGGTAGTCTAATAATGGGCCAGGAAGAGGTGAGAAAGTGCGGAGATAACGTGGAGTGTCATTGCATTTGTCAAGCACTAAGAACCTGTGACTTTCCCCCTTGCGATTAGTTTTTCGTTCTGATAACGCCGTTTGGTACGGAATCAACTCCACCCTCACCTTCAACTTTCCCAGGTGACGAGCCGGGACGAATGCCCGAAAGGCCACTCCTTCTCAATAGGATCCATTCTTACAATTGGACAGGTGATCCGGTCCTCACCGGGGCCATCATCATCGTACTGCAAAAGTATTCGTTTCTCGGGGATGGGGATCAATCAGGAGGCATACTAACACAACTGATCAAGTAGGCAACAGCAACGAATGAGGAGTTAAGTAGACGGAGATAGTACTGTGGAGATGTTGCTGTTCATCAGACAGAGTTCAGGCTGAGACGCCCCCAGTCAGCCTTCCTTTGCTCCTATCGTCATCGCCTCCTTACTAATATATTTTTTCATCTGATATACCGTGTTGCCTTCACCTTTCATTCAACACTACAATATGAACACCATATTAGGGGCTCCCGAATAACCTTGCTCCTGAGCAGCCTTGCCTGCACAGCTCCAGCATCGATGATTCTGAAATAGTATGATACAATGCTGAAGACTTATACAGATGCACATTGCCGCCAGTCTTGCCTGCCAGTTGCCGTGAGTTTTGAATACGGCTGGCTCAGTAGGGGGATCCAGAATCTCATCCCAATTCTCGATTGCGACAGAGTCAAACGCAGGCATTGATTCTACCCTACTCAACTCGCATTCACGGGATTGCTGGATCCGCACCAAAGAGCCACTTTCCAGGGACTCCAACACATTGATATCAGCGACCCAATTCCCCGAGTCAAAGACAGATATCACTGCCTCCGCAAAGGATATCTCTCTGAACTGGGAGCCATGTAGACCAACGTCCACCGCGAGTACAAAACCAGTGAAGCGGACATGGAGGGAGGTGCTCTGGAAGGCGTCTTCGAGCTTGCCGTCGAACTCGTTGTGATTCACGAGGTTCCAATGCTCAGGATCCGCATTACGCACTTCTGAACTTGCTGGCGGAATCATGAGTGTGATACCGGGCCGGCCAACGTTCCCGATGACTCTCCGAATAGAGTAAGGCGGGTGTTCAGTGCCCGGGTCACAAAGCAGAGGCGCGGCAATATAGAGAGAGTCCCCTGAAGAAATTGCAAACACACGTTGGAGGTCCTCTGGGTCGATATCAAGCGAACCGGACTCTAGCATGCAGAGAGCCGCAAATGCTTGCCTGAGTGATAACGGATGCACGTCGGTGCTCAGCGCCTTGCGGGCTCGCCAGTGGCTATCTGCGTAGCTGAAGGCTGATTGACCTTGGTTTTGATTGATAAGGAGGGAGCTTATTAACCTGGATTCTAGTATACGAGCATCGATACAACGGGGTGAGATAGTCGCCCCGGGAATCTCTTCAAAGACCAGCTGCAAAGCCGTCAAAAATCGGAGAAGATCGAGAAGATTGCCCTTTGGCTTTGCGCTTTCATGTGCCGTGTTCTCCATTTCCAACAGAGCACAGACCTCAAAGAGCATGCTCAGATCGATTGTATACGTGCGCAAGAGATGGTTGATCCTTTTGAAACTCATCTCCTTTCTTCTCCGGCCACTTAGCGATGGGCCTGCGAAGGGCTTGGACCCGTGGTCAACCGGGTACGCATTCTCAGCAATTAGTCTGTCGGTGTCGCCTTGAGACTGGATGACTTCCTTGTCGTAGTCATGCTCTATCTGTTGATCAAGGGGCTTGGCTTGTAGCTCGACCGTCGATGGCGGCGTGCCGTTGTCGCGGATGGTCTCACTTCGATATAAAGCGCAGTCTCCGCAGTTCTCTACCAAGTGAAATTCCAACACCTTTACAGGGCACTTGTTTTCATGCTTGCTGTCTTCAAGTAGTCGCACATAATACGGGTTCAATGGCGGCGGTTCCTCATGGATCATCGCGGTCCGTCCGAGCGTGACATCATACGGCCTCGGTGGAAATTGCGGCAGAGCGGAGGCAGTGAGCTGAAGATCTTCGCTGTCGCCTACGTTGATCAGGCCTTTATAAAGCCATTGTGATGGATAGGACGAAGGAAAGCTTACCTGGAGGGTCTTGAACGCTGAAGATCTGTTGAGACTCTGACGGCAAGGGGCCCTCTGGCTCTGGCTCCAAACTATCCAGTGATTCATTGAAGACGCTGGAATTCGTGAGGCGTGGAGTGAGAGCTTGAGTATTTGCAGCCGACGAAGCCCTGTGTCCACCAGTCTCCAACGACGAATCGACTGTCTGGGCCGTGACCTTGGCCGACCCTTCCTTTTGACGGGATCCACTAGTGGGTGAGTTGTGCTCTCTGCCTCCTAGCCCAGGAGGGGGGTCGGCCCAGGTAAAAATTGTTGGGAACCTTGTGCTTCCTGATATTTCCAAGCTCCCAGTTTTGATCTTTTTCGCATCTAGAGGCAGCACGCATTCTTCTGCATTCATGCCAATGTCAGAGGAACAGGTCCAACGGCAGTGTCGCCCTGTTTTATCGAGAGGTACAGCGCTACAAAACGAATTCCGCTCGTATTGAATGACAAAATGATCTCCAGTGGTTGGATAGAGATTAGCGACTCTTGAGCGCAGGTACTTGATTTGATCCTCCAACTCCACGATGAGACGAGTCTCGATCGCACTTCCAAACTGGGAATTTGCTCTGCTTCGGTCAATTATCTTCTCATTGTGGCGCCATCCCAGAAGAAGCAGCTTGCGTTTCTGGTCTCGTGCCGACCCCTTCGCATCACGATAAGAGTTGGCCGTCTGACTGAACGGCCGAAAACAGTTGGAGACTCTTGATACCGGGCTTCTCTTGGCTGACAATCTGTCTGTCGTCGAGCTCAACAGGCAGATAAAATCCAATCCGTCTTCTAACTCGGCCTTGCCGATATGCCAATGCCCCAGTATTGCGCCCATAATTACAAGGAGAAATTCTGAATACTCCCATCGGTCCAGGTCGGAGCCGATCGAACGGACCGTTTTCACTGGAGCGCCATAATAGCGCAGGTGCCGTAGTGAAAGAGACCAATAAACTCCATCGGATCCGATGGGCTTCTTTGTTCCAAGGCCTACAGTGACTTGGGCCCCATCTGGAATTAGCTCGTCCCGCTGGATGAGGGCTTGCTCCTCACGGCTGAGAATGACCAGGTCAGGGTACAGATTCCACGCAGACAGGGCCACCAAAACAGCGCCATCTTGCACGCTGTAGGATCCACCGCTCAGGACATTCTCCATGGTCTCCAGAGAGAGCTTCCATGCATCTAGAACACTGCGGTACACATCCGGTCGACTACTCACTGGAATTTCGATATTCTTCAAGATGAGCATCAGCTTCGTCTGTCGGCTCTTTACTGAGGGAGATTCTTGGGCAGCACGAAGCCAAGCGCGCGCACTGGCGTCCCATTCATATAGTTGCTGCTTTTCGATCACCAAGTGCGCCGCGGCATAATCTTCCAATGTCGCGTATCCGGACTCCGTCACTGTGCGGATCTCTTTCAATCGCTCAGAAACCAGTTCGATCCAGATTGCACTGGCTTCGGATGCCGGCCACATCGAAGCCAACATGCACGCTAAAAGATGCACCGCAATGGCTGCTGGTCCTGACGTTGCTGCTGCCCATATTGTCGTTCCGTCTAGTCCCACGAAATCTTGAAACGCACCATGCTTGGCCGTGCCCCGGGGGTTCACAGCATTGGAACTCGATATATCAGATGCTCTGCGACCATACGCAGCAACCAACTTTGGAGTGCTCGGCAGAATAGATTGGAACAGAGATGCGAGCTTGCGGGCCGTCGAATGGTGGGAGCCCGACTCGGCCGCTGTACGTCGTCGAGGGGACAGTGTGACACCAAGTTCGCGGTATTCAGCTGGTGGCTCAACTTTGAGTAGGGAGAAGTCAAAGTTCAGATTGGCAAGAGATACTGTAGTTTCTTGCGTTGCGCTTGCTA
Source organism: Aspergillus thermomutatus (assembly GCF_002237265.1). NCBI lineage: Eukaryota > Fungi > Ascomycota > Eurotiomycetes > Eurotiales > Aspergillaceae > Aspergillus > Aspergillus thermomutatus. The sequence goes on along the minus strand of NW_020798095.1, from coordinate 116,933 downwards.
ATGACGCGTGAAGTTTTCCAAGCGTGCTCATATTGCTGTTGTGGCACGAACGATGAAATCAAAGTCAATCCATACATCTGATCTTGGATGCTATGTTCTGTGTTTTATGTGAGACTTCTTGCTAAGCGCTCACAAATTGCAAGCATCAGCACAGGATGAGGGGCTCACAAGGCTGTGATGGCTGATCAGCTGATCAGCCTGACTATCAAATCAGCAAGGCAATAAGACAGAAGTCACACTAAAGATGCATATCGCATTGCTGGATACCTTCATGATAAGTGTAGCGATTGCAATCAAGTTCATTAGCCCCTACGCAGAGATCAACTGAAACCGTTACACAAATCACCAGTATACTATCCGTCCTGAGACACCTTCTCTAGGTCCAGCTCCCAGAACTCCCCTACCAATGTCATCCCAAACCCTTCATGCTCCTCCTCTTTCACCAATCGAAATCCTTCTGCCTTGTATAGCCTCCTCGCCGAGCCCAACAGACTCTGCGTCCAGAGCACCACCCGCTTGTACCCAACCTCTCTCGCAAACTCGATACACTGCTTGATCAAGGATCTTCCGACTCCCATTCCCCGAGCGCTCGGCTCCACAAGAAGTAAGCGCAGTCTGGCTGTATCGGGCGACTCGATATCCCTGACAAGCATCATACAGCCCACTGGCTCATTGACGGTCTTGTCAGTACGCTCCGCGATCCAACAGCGCTCCGAGGTAGGATCATGATTTTGCTGGAAGTCTGAGGCGATCTTCGAGACTAGGGCGACGAACTTGTCGTTGAAGTTGTATTCGTCTGCGTAGAGGGTGCCGTGGCGGGAGATAATCCAGTCTATGTCTGCAGGTTGGTGTGTGCGGATGGTGATAGAATTGGTGGACAGAGTTGCAGTTTGATTCATTTTGGAAGATGACGCTGGGCAGTTTGTAAGATGTGTTGTTGAAGGCAGAATAGTCCAGTGATTAAGTAGCTCGAGGGATCTGGATGGAACACCACATTAGAGGTTCAGATTAAATGGATTCTGAGCAGTCGAAGGCAAAGGCTCTTCTTGAGAACAATAATTCTCTTTCATTTCTTCTGACTTGAGCTCTATATATTTGGGGTTGTCGTTGAATGTGTGGATATTTGGTGGGGCATCGATGCCATTGACAGGGCGTGCGCATACGGCCTTCTTTGACGACGAGTGCATCTACTCCAACTCACCCACAACATGACCTTACCTTGTCAGGACTTTGTCAGGGTACATCTTCATATTTCCTTTTGAATCCATTTGGTTAACAGGTGCATCGCAGCGGCTACCTTCTCCGTGCCAAAATCAACGCACTCCCCCATTCAACATCCACCTCCACATCCTTCCAATCATCTCGCTGAAAAGACGGCTCAGTCTCTCGAATCTTGTCCATCATCTCATCAATCACATCACCACGTTGATCGTTATTTTCAGGAGCCCTCCTCGTCCTATCCGGCCATTTCCTCTGCCATGCGTGAAACGAGCTCCATGTTCTGACATACTCCTCCATGGACCCCAAAGTCATCCTCGCATGCATGAACCGTGTCCCTCCCTCTACTCCAGGCTCATACTCATCACGAGAGACATCCTCCCAGTCCTCGACGGGCGGCTGGACAGCTCGCAGTTTCTGTTGCACTATACTGCGACCAGGCTGCTGCCAGTAGCTTCCCAGCAGCCAAGGATCTTGCCCATATGCGTACTCATTGATGATATTGGTTGCTCTGGGGTAGGACACGAGCACATGGTCCTTGTAGCCCCAGAAAGCCAGCGTACCTCCGGATCGGACAATTCTTCTCATCTCCGGCCACAGCTTGGCATAGTCGAACCAGTGCGCGGCCTGTGCGGCTGTTACTAGATCGACTTTCGCATCCGCAGCGAAAGGACACTCTTCTGCTCTTTCTTGGTGGAAAGCTATGTTGGGAAAATTGGTGGACAGCTGGCGGGCTTCTTGGATCATCCCTGCGGATGGATCGCTGGCGAGTACCCGCTGGAAATGTGGACTGAGCTCGCGAGCGACCAAACCATGGCCTGTTCCCAAGTCAAGGGCTGTTCTTGACGGGCCTCTATGATATGCAAGCAAGGCGGAGAAGAGCTGTGTTGAGTATGTTGGCCGGAAAGCCGCATACAATTGATGGGAAAAGGTATTGCTTCTGTTGGACGTCAGTTGAGTCTCCAACTAAACGTGAATTTGGAAGGCGTACGCAAATGAGGCCATACTGATCGATGTCTTGCTGCTAGTGATGGTCTTTTCTTTGCACGCTAAAACCTAGCACTTTCAAGTAGCAGCTCGACAATGATGTCCAAGTGTCCCTATCATGATATGCCACGATGCACGGTATGTATCAGGTTCCCATCCTCCTGACAACGACAATGGAGCTCAGGCCGATAAGCGGCAATTGCGAATCGCTCCGTTTCCGATGCTCGGTCTTTCGCCGGTCATGTCAAACGACCCAGAACATGGTACATACAGAGGTCACGAGCTATACCAAAAATCGGCTCGTACTATGCACTGCACACTGAGCTGGGGATTATTGTTGAGCTAGGAATGTGGCACAAAGGCATCAATTGCTTTATCATGTGACTACGGACCGAATACGCAAATACGATGTTCGCTTCGAAAGTGCGGACTATCCCCACCATTGAACGGCTGTATCATTCGTCAACGTGCCATTTTCAATCGACCGTCTGAGCCTCTCGACTTGGAAAGGAATGGTGTATCGTTAGCGAGCCGTGTTGCGTGTTAATACGGGGGCTCAGAGTTCCGTGGATATTGAAGCCTTCCATGAAGTCGAGTATATATTTCATAGCTTACCATCAGCCATGAGGGATGCTTCGCTGCATCGTCCTTCCCTCTTTGTGCTGTTCGGCAGAGTGCAGTATGCTCGTCCAATTATCTGAACTCTCGCTTACTGGCAAGACCTGCTTGGTCACCGGCGGAGCCGGCGGGCTGGGCAAGGCCATTGCGACCAAGTTTCTCGCGGCTGGCGCAAACGTGGTTATCTGCGATGTCAACGAGAAGCGACTACAGCAGACTTCGGTAGAACTTGGGGAAACCGGTCGATTGAAAGCTATCAAGGCGGACATTTCCTCTGCGAGCGCGGTTCAGACCCTCTTTGACGAGATCATCGCGGACTTTAAGAAGCTCGACATCTTAGTCAACAATGCTGGAATCATGGACAGGTTTGATCCCGTGGGAGATCTCGATGAGGCACTGTGGGATAAGGTGATTGCCGTGAACCTCACAGCCCCGTTTCTGCTCAGCAAACTAGCTGTGCGGAATATGTCGGAGCAGCCTACCACTGATGGATGCATCGTCAACATCGTCTCTGTAGCCGGCAAGGCTGGCTGGGCAGCGGGTATGTTCTCCGACAGCCAGTGTATTCCTATTGCTAACTTTACGTAGGCGCAGCATACACAGCGAGCAAGCACGGTCTTGTCGGGTTGACTAAGAACACGGCCTCCTTCTACGGTAACAAGGGCATCCGGTGCAATGCGCTCATGCTGGGCGGCATGAACACTAACATCACCGACGCCTTCCACGCCGGCATCAACCTGGAGGGCAAAGACAAAGCCGTGGAGATCCTAAATGCCACCAAAGCGCCCTTGTGCGAGATCGACGATGTAGCGGACATGTGCCTGTCCCTGACCTGCGGCAGGGGCTCGAAACTGGTCAACGGCGCCCTTATCCCCGTTGACAATGGCTGGACGGGTATTGTCGGATAAATTCAATCTCATGTATATTCGATTCGATTTATCTATTCCTCTCTTCCTAATAGACCTGCTGTCCTCCCACCTCAACAATGCATATACTCCAACGCCCCCGCCTCGTTCTGAATACACTCTCCCAGATTCACACTCGCAGACTGCACACTCCCATGCCGGTCATTCAGCTGCGCATGCAACATCGGCTTCCCCTCCCCGCCTTCCAACGCAAGATGCACCTGCGAAGCGCTGTCCGCGAACGAGTCCCCGCCCCAGACAAACTTCCCTAAACCCATACCCTTAGCATCACGCTATCCGCGCTGCACCGCGCAGCGCACCAAGTCACGCTGGTACCATGGTGGGCTTACCATTATTATTCCCCAGGCAATCATTCAGATCGATCTCGGAGAAGGACCAGGTGCCGTCGGGCCGTTTGCAGCGACTGCTGAGGATGTGTTTGTTTTTGAGGACGATGGTGTCGGAGCTGGTGTGGAAGCCGCGGAGGGACATTCTGGTGCTTTCAGGTCTTTTGGGTTTCTCTCTGGGGGGGTTTCGGGTTGGTGGTGAGGGTCGAGGTGTATATAGGTCTGACGGGTTGGCCACATTCGTCATGCTGGGCGAATGTTGATATCAGGGTGGTTTGGGGGGTTCCCTGGGATGGTTGGGTTCATTCCGTGGTACTACAGGTGAGAGGGTTAGCTTTAATTTATCGAATAGAAGTATTTCTTGAAGGAAGTTAAGGAAGTTATCAGTTCGATGGATGTTATGGATATGGGTTCTTGTTGGTGAACGTCCTACAGCTACTGTAAGGTATACGCGGATTACTTCGCCACTATCTTACCAAAACTCTTAGGATTATACAGCAAGCTACCCTTGATCCTGGATAGCTTCGGACTCTCCTAGTATCGACTATCGAGTGATTTGAGCGAGCCAGGAACCGACAGCTGTGCTGCGTGCGTCCTGCAATCTGGCTAAATGGCTGCTATGTACCCCGCTCAAACTTCGCACTACCCGCGACTGCAGTAGTGTGTTATAGTGCTTGCTTCATTGGCGGATTGAACACGGACCTGTTTACGCGAGAGGCAGGGGACTGTCTGGCTTTCCAGTTTCCTGTTTCCTGCGCAAGTGAAACCGGAGCATGATGGATGATGACCAGCCATTATCGGAGATAGGATATAAACAACTGGCTAAGTCCGGTGAGAGCAGATGGTATATCATCAGTCTGCAGGCTCGTTCGTGTAGAAGCCACAAGCACAAAGTTACTAATTCATTGCTCAGAGATGAAATACGTCCAGCTTGGATCAAGCGGGCTCCGCGTCTCCCCCGTCTGCGTGGGCTGCATGAGCTACGGCAGCCCCGAGAAACGCTTCGACTGGGCAATGGGCGAAGAAGACGCGCTCCCCGTGCTGGACCACGCCTACCGATCGGGCCTCAACTTCTTCGACACGGCCAACGTCTACTCGAACGGCGACTCGGAGGTGATTCTCGGCAAGGCGATCAAAAAGTACAACTGGCGGCGCGAGAACATCGTCATCGCGACCAAGGTGTGGGCGCCTGTCGGTCGCGGCAAGGATTATCCTCTCTTTATGTCGAACGAGGAGCGCGACAATGCCGGCTACGTGAACGAGTACGGGCTCAGCCGGAAGCACATCTTCGATAGTATCGAGGCGAGTCTGAAGAGGCTGGATCTGCCGTATGTTGATCTGCTGCAGATCCACCGGTTTGATCCCAGCACGCCTGTGAAGGAGACGATGGAGGCGCTGCATGATGTGGTCAAGTCGGGCAAGGTGCGGTATATCGGGGCTTCGTCGATGTGGGCGCACCAGCTGCTGGAGTATCAGTATACGGCGCGGATGAACGGGTGGACCGAGTTCATCTCCATGCAGAATCTGCATAACCCTATCTACCGGGAGGAGGAGCGGGAGATGGTTCCTGCGTGCGCTAAGTTCGGGATGGGTGCGATTCCGTGGAGTCCGCTTGCGATGGGATTTTTGACCCGGCCGTGGAAGGCGTTTGAGGAAACTACGCGAGGGAGATCGCTGAATGGCAAACTAATGGGCCACGCGTTTACCGAGACGGACAAACAGATCAGCGAGAAGATAGAGGAGATTGCCAGCAACCGCGGTGTGTCAATGGCCATAGTGAGCCTTGCGTGGTCGCTGTCGAAGCCGTTCATTACTGCGCCGATTGTGGGATTGAGCAAGAAGGAGAGAGTGGACGAGGCGATTCAGGCGATCGAGTTCAAGCTCACGGAGGAGGAAATCAAGAGTATTGATGATCTCTATCAACCGAAAAAGGTTATAGGCCACCACTAGTTCCCAAGCCGAATGTCTTGCTATCATAGACCAGATGTGTCCCATCTTCCAATAACATAATGCCAAAGAATCATCTAGCTCATCCCTGGTCACATAGACTATCACAATCATCCTAGGATAACCGGTCAATAATATGACTCAAGGACCAGGGTATCGCGCACATGTCAGCACCTGCAGTAAGCACCCGTTCAACTGCAGTATGCAGTGGAAATTCCACAATCCCTGGAGCCAAACCCATTCCAGATCCCAGACGGCTGTCTAGAGCCCTGAGTCCCAAGTGAATCACTTGCAAGGTCCCTGCTACAAGGAGGGATACTATGAGTGCTCAGCCGGCCGCAGCAGTCACCACACCCACTAGGTCATGCGAGAACCCGTCCAGAAATCAAATCAGGATGACTGGCCGGTATGATGTTCCGGATTCTGCAGAACCCGGATGAGATCGTGCTAAAATAGAAAGATGCGGCACGGGACTGTGTGGATGCGAGACGCGCAAATATCTTGCATTGCCCTCCCTCCTTTGCACGGCTTAGCTTTGCTCGAACGGCTCTGTGGCTGTGATTGAGTTGATAGAATCTGGGAAGAGAGCAGCGGATTGGCGCGTTCAGAAGGCTGTAGCTGGCTGTAGCTACGCAGGGGATTTCCCAGCCATGAAGGTTGAGGGTCGAATTGATTACCAATCACACTCATTGTTCAGCGAGTAGGTAGATATCCATTAGGTTGCACTTGGACTTAGTTTCGTTGTGCGGTATCACTTTCTAGGGCATGCTGTGGCGATAAACCATCATGGTCATTGCTCTCTTTCAGATACTTGGAACAGACTTCCGCTCATGACTATTGGATCTTATTTGAAATCTAATGCACTAGATGACGAACGGACTAAGTGCGAGTCGCCCATTACCCAAACAAATGCCAGGAAAATCCCAAAGTCCGAACTTTGAGGACGTTCAGGTGGTGGTGGTGATGGTGGATCATGATGTGACGGTGGTGGACGAGTCGGCTGATCGCCTGGTGGATGATTTACCCTTGGTGATCCGAACAATAATATCCTTGACCAAAAGGGAATCGTCTTCGAAAAAGCAAATATCAATCCCCTTCCCTGACTTCCATTGAGTCAGGCAGTTGACGTTGTCGATAGAAGTGATTTGACTGGATTCTCCAATCGCTTGTATGAAGTGAGATTTTGTCAGCAATGAATGGAGTGTTCAAGGACTGACTCTAGCATAAGGATGGAAACCTCATACCGGCACTAGCAGTACTCAACCCTGTCTATACTCATCGTTCTATTCATTCAGCATTGTATTCACTGCTCCTTGCCCACCTACCTTCAGAAAGTAGGTCTCAATTAGTACTAATAAGAGGCGTAGCCAGCACTGCCAGTCTGCCAGTCATCATCGCTGTTGACCCCGGCAGATCGACCATGTCCCACTATCGGTCTCTAGGCTTCTTTGATGGTGGGAAACGGTTTCAATTCATGTCCAGATGCAGTAAATCCACAGCCATCCAGCTGTCCAGCATAATTCTCAAGTGAAGTTCCATACTCACTCCTACTGTGATGCTGATTGTGATGACTGCCTCTGCCTTGTTTTTCCCACACCTTTTTTTTTAGCTCAGTGAGTAGGGTTCGGGGTCATCCGCTGCTTGCGCGTGTGGTTACAATGCTCCTTTATCTGCGAAACTTGGTGAATGGTGTAGACAAATCCCGATGCTCCCAAAGGCAACCGCTTAGCTTTTAAGGATGGAGCTCACCCCGTCTCGTTGGCTCAGACTGTTGTTGAATTGTCAGACCTTGCCACTGCTGAGACTTTTCTTTCTTTCTGTCCTTCCTAGCGAGCCCAAGTTGACTAAGCCCCTCATTCGTCGACTTGCATCTGACCGTCGTACGACCTAATATGCGTCGTCTGTGTTATGCTACTTCTACCTACCTAACTTGCCTCTACCTTTCCTCTTCTTCCTAACAAGTACTGACAACGGATCTTCAACGTCTTTTGCACATCACTTTGGCCTCAAAACCGCTCGTCTTCCTGACAGGTCGTCATTGATCACTCACTCAAACAACATTTTTTTCAAGCCACAAATTTCCTGGGCTGCGTCATCGGATGGTTTTTAATTTGACTGTCTTCCTATTTTCGGTTCGTACGGCAAGCAAAAATAGGTAGCGCCCGTCAGATCCTCGCCAAGTCAGAAACCAATCAGCTCCCAGGCTAAGGGGGGTAGCCTGGGTAAAGCAATCCACGGTCACCGTTGCCAGGATCTCTTGACTCAGGCCTGCAATCATGTCGCAGGTGAGTGAGATATGTCTTCTGCATGCACTGTACTGTACTTGCCTTGGGACCCCCTTTCTGCCTTTTCTGTTTCTTGCGAGAGGGCAGAGGGCAGGCATGTCCCTGTTCTTTTGCTTTACCCCTTGCGCGGTGGACACTGGACTGGGCAAAGAGTGGGGCAAAATGCACCAATACCCGGGGTTCAGCGGGTGGTACCATGGGCTGTAGCCGTACCGTACCGTACCATACCTGCCCCTCCCGCCCTCTCAATTCTTTTGCTATTTTGCGTTGTCGTACCCGCAGCTCCCTCCATGACGCCATGTCACGACTTGTTTTTGTGTCAGATATTTTTGTTGACTCTCTTTGCTATCTTTGCTACAATCTGATTTTTCTTCGATCGCTTCCCCGCAAAATGATGAAGTTGATGGGATCCCTTTCCCTCATACTGAGCATCGAGCCCTCCTGCTTCTCTCTACCTTAGTAAAATCGTGTTTGTGGCTGTTGCTGCATCTGAGAAGAAACGGGGCACCATCTCGATGCCCGTTCCTGTGCCTGGTTCCGTTCTTCCTTGTTGTCATCTCTCTCCACTTACCCAGTCGGGCAAGCAGGCTGATGTGGGCTCATCTCTTCCGCGGCCAGGGACAGAATTATCCTCGCCTAAGAAGAAAAAGGATAAAAGCCTCAATGGCGGCCTCTCCACCGTCCTCCTTCTCGGCCTCTTCCGCCTCCTCCTCTCCTCTCTATCCGTCCTCCTGCAGCTCAATCCATTCCCCCCCGTTGCTCAGCAGTAAGTGATTGTCCGTTTGATTCATCAGAGACACTCCATACCCTCTGCGTCTGAGTTCAAGCGCATTCCCGCGGTCAATCCGTCCGACCATACAGATGCCTCTTTTCCCCCTCTTCTCCACCTCTCTCACCACCAATCTCCCCTCCTAGCGGACTATCCATTGCTCTCATTGGCATTGCCGCATTATTAGATGCCAGCCGTCCGCTCGTTTCATCTTATCCCTTGATTGATTTGTCTACTTCCCCCCTTTTGTTGGCACCGTCGACACAGTCTCCACCCAACACGTGTGGCATGTCTGGTCATTGGCACTGATCGCGTGCTCTTAGCCAATCTCTCGCCGTCCTCCTGGTCACCCTCCCATCGGCCATCAACTGCTTCTGCCCGAGATCAACTGGAAAGCTTAATCGCCAAGCACGGTCACCCCACTCGAGTCTCACTGTCGTCCTTGCGTGACTTGACAGCGACCTCGTCCACATATAATCCACCATCGCCGCTGTCTCCTCGTTCGCCTGCCTCAGATATTTCGGAACTACCTGATACTCTCATCCTCAGTCGTTCCACCTCGCGTCCAATTCCCATACCAAAGCCGCCGAGCAGTCCTTACGATACAGATCTGCCCGTCACCCCGTTGACAGGGCGTTTTGAAAAGGATTACTTCCCGCAGTCTGACCAGTCCACCAAGACTTGGAGGAACCGCGAGAGTGTGCCCCGGCTGGACAGTGACCGCTACCGCCGCCGTTCATACCAACAGCCATCATCCAGAATGCGTTCTGATAGCTCCTCGTTCTACTCGCCAGTCATGTCGCCCAGCATGTCACCTTCAACCCGCTCCGCATCTCCACAGCCAACACGCTCCCGTCCTCACAACTCCGCCAAGTCGGTGCCAGCCTTCCATCTCGGCAGCCTGCCTCGGTTCCATCCCGCTGTCTACCAGCCCTCGAACAACTCCCAGAGTTTGGCCGCACAGCCTCCGTCGCCCCGCCAATCTCGGCAGCAGTCGCACTGGACGTCGTCCAGCTCCCGTGACACGCTGAGGCAATACAGAGAATTGGTGGAAAGCGTCACTCTCTCCAGGGCACCCTCTCGACCGCTCTCACCGAGTCCCTCTGCCCCAAGGCTGGACCCTTTGCGCAGCCCGGGACCTGTGACTCCATTGGCTCTGGAGGAGACCGGAGGCTACTTGACCATCGGTGCAACGAGTTCAGACTTTTCTTCGAGCGACTCTCAAAGCTCCAGCGCTGCGCCAGATCTGATCGAGAAGCTCATCGCTCGAGAAGCCGACAGGGCTCGTCAAAAGTCGCGAAAGAGCTCCCAGGGTTGGTGATCAGTGCTGTCCCTCTTTTGTGAACGCCGTCTTTCACTTCCCGGCCGACTATCCGGGATGTAAGCTTCCCTCTTTTTCTTTCTTTCTTTCTTTTTTTTTTTTTTTCCAACTTTTCCTTTTATCCCAAGTCCGTCAGATGAGCTCTTACATGAGAGCTCAATTAAGCCTGTATTATTTTGTGTTCATTTTATACCCCATACAGCCTTGATTTACTGCTTTTGTCACCTTGTGGCACCCAGACCCGCTCTTCTTTCTTCTGTCGCCTATAACACTCGCACACGGCCAGATCAAATTGTCCTGCTTGACTCGAAAACGATGTTCAAATTCGTTCAAACAGAGAGCGCTTAGAATTTCTTATTGCTACCTCTGTCTTAGTACCTTGGCTCCGACGGATTGCGGGGAACTTGCTTCTGCTCTGTATTTACATATTGTGTCCTGAAAGGACGAATTATTGCCGGATCGGTCAATTGTTAGAGAATCTCAGACTGCCACTTGGCTTAAGATTTTGTTTTAATGACTCCACTGTCCGTCGATCTAGAGTCGACTGTTCAAGACTAGATAGTTAGTTGATACAATCGGCCAACCAAGACCAGAGGCGCTGTCCGGAGCTGGGCAATCTCTCCCCGAAGTCCGAACCACAGATTTGCGGGGCGCAAATCATCCCCATTGGAATTTATAACTTGGTCTCCCTTCCTGCTTGGTCCATTTGATAGTCTGCTCCGGTCTTGCGACGGGCAATCGAAAGATAGTTCCATCCTATCGCGGCACGGAATCGATCGAAACCTCCATTCCGTCATTCATTCCTTGAGCAGAGCACCGCGCTCGATGAGACACCGATCGATCGATAGCTTCCCCATACGCCGAATCTCCGATACCGCCTCGGATTTTGAATATTGTCCCTCGCAATTATCAGTCGCATCACCACACATTGCACCCTGTCAGCGCGAACTGTCTCCGGGGAATCAAAAGTGCGAGATAGATGTCGTCAATGCAAGCGTCGCTTTCGCCGGTAGACGCAGCGGTCCCCGGCGATATGGCCAGCGGAAGCCAGAGCGCAGCCGGTGCGTCGGTTCCGACGGAGAAGAAGAGTAACTATAAGGGATTCGTAGCGGGGGTGTTTTCGGGGATTGCGAAGTTGAGTGGTATGTCCTTCCTCCTTTCCCCTTTGGGTAGGACGTTTTTTGTTGGTGAAGTTCAGGGCTGAGCTGATATCCGTTTTATGGTGTAGTTGGGCATCCGTATGTGACGTGACCACTCATATTACAGTGTTCTACGACTGATGGGCTTGTGTGCAGTTTCGATACGGTAAAGGTGCGATTACAGACGAGCAAGGATAGGCATTTCAAGGGGCCGTTGGACTGTGTGCTACAGACGGTACGGAAGGAGGGGGTGAGTGGACTGTACAAGGGAGCCACGCCGCCGCTGGTCGGTTGGATGGTTATGGACTCTGTGTGAGTATCTTCGTCGTTGATGGATACGATGCGCGATTCGGGTCTGATTCGTGGGATAGCATGCTCGGTTCCCTGACGCTGTACCGACGACTACTGCTCGAGAATGTCTTTTCGAACCCCGCTATCCGGTCTCTTACGCCGTTTGCGAGCTATCAACCTGATCCCAAAACGCTTCCTAGTTTCGGGCATGGGATAGCTGGTATCCTGGCCGGTACGACCGTCAGTTTCATAGCGGCTCCGGTGGAGCACATCAAGGCGCGGCTGCAGATTCAGTATGCGGCGGATAAGTCGAAGCGAATGTACAGCGGGCCGGTCGATTGTTTACAAAAGCTTGTGAGTCATTGAGAAGTCGAGAGGGTGTTGGGAGGAACGTTGGCTGACCGCAGCATAGCTGCGCACTCACGGTATCGCAGGGTTGTACCGCGGCCTCTGCGCGACAATCTTCTTCCGATCGTTCTTCTTCTTCTGGTGGGGATCCTACGACGTCCTGACGCGATGGATGAGAGACAACACCGCGATGTCGGCACCAGCAATCAATTTCTGGGCTGGGGGCATATCGGCACAGATTTTCTGGTTGACCTCGTACCCGTCCGATGTGGTCAAGCAGCGACTGATGACGGACCCGATGGGTGGAGCGCTGGGTGACGGGGAAAGAAAGTTCCGCCGGTGGAAAGATGCTGCCAGGGCGGTATATCAAGAGCGAGGATGGAGAGGGTACTGGAGGGGTTTCGTGCCCTGTTTCTTACGAGCATTCCCGGCGAATGCGATGGCCTTGGTTGCATTTGAGGGTGTGATGCGGTCGCTGCCGTGAGCCTGATGTAATCAGGCAATCAGGCCCAACGAACAATAATAGACTAGATGACCTTTTGTATATAGCATAAAGAGATACCAAAAGCCAATCGGCAACGAACATAGTGTGTCGTTTATAGCCAGATGATCAGTGCTGGAGGTGCAACGGTGGAGGTCAGCTTGACTGCAACATTTCCGCATTCAGCATACTTTCGCGCAGGAACAGACATTTCGGCTCTGTTCCACATTTCATCTTCGAGACAAACGCTTTTTGACGCTCATTGGCTAGTTGTGGGATCAGACATCGACCAGTCTGAGGGAGATTGCGCTGCGATTCTGCAAAGTCGGTCCGCGTGTTCTTTTCCGGCTGCAACGCAGTGAGGTCAGAGCCAGCGGTCATAGCCCAGACCATCGCTTCATCTTCTCATCATCACCGGCTCCCGTCCCTCGTTTACTCTGCCAGCAGGATTACCTCGAAATCTAACCTGTCCATCGTCAATTCCGCTATGTCGGGGCGCAGGTCGAGAATTGAATTCATTGCTGGCTAAGTACTATCTCCCTGTGCCCACATCTCCGCCAGTCCAGATCTTCCGACTTGTCCTCATCAAGATCGCCAATTTGAACAGCCAGCTCGCATCCTCGTCACCAACTCAACCATACCGATTTCTGCTTCCCCCTCGCTCGTTTCCACCGGTCGATACGGCCAGAAATGGCCGTTGCCCGCACAATGCGACGCACGAACCCAATCACTCTCCTCCTTGCGGCCATACTGGCGTTTGGATTCGTCATCTTCCTGCTCTCCCCTTCGCCTTCCTCTGCCTCCCCCGTTGGAGCGGGCTCCGCCGCCTCCTCCTCCTCCCAGCAACGCCGCGAAGAGGACGCCGCCGAAAACCCCCTCTCACCCCCGACAAAACCTTTCCTCAAATCCCAACCCGTCCGCCACAATGGCCAAAAGGCCCCTCCCCCGGTCGTCCAGTACGACCTGAACCGACTCACCAGCACCAGCAACTCAGCCGCCAACGGCGAACGAATCCTGATCCTCACGCCGATGGCCCGCTTCGTCCCGGAGTACTGGAACAACGTGGTGAAACTGACCTACCCGCACGAGCTCATCTCGCTCGGGTTCATCATCCCCAAGAACAAAGACGGCAATGCGGCCCTGGCCGCACTAGAAGACGCCATCGGCAAGACGCAGTCCGGACCCGTCGACAAGCGGTTCGCGAGCATCTCCATCCTCCGCCAGGACTTCGAGCCGCCCCTGCAGTCGCAGGACGAGAAGGAGCGGCACAAGATAGCGAACCAGAAGGCGCGCCGGGAGTCGATGAGCCGCGCCCGGAACAGTCTGCTGTTTACGACGCTTGGCCCCGCCACGGCGTGGGTTCTCTGGCTCGATGCGGATATCGTCGAGACGCCGCCGAGCTTGATTGAGGACCTCACGGAGCACGATTACCCCGTCCTCGTGCCGAACTGCTATCAGCGGTACTACAACTCCGAGAAGAAGAAGATGGATGTCCGGCCGTACGATTACAACTCGTGGATCGATAGTAGTACGGCGCAGAGTATGGCGGCGGAGATGGGGCCCGATGAGATCCTGCTCGAGGGTTACGCCGAGATGCCGACCTACCGGACGCTGATGGCTCTCCTGGCTGATACGATGAATCCGAACCCGAAGAAGGTCATCGAGCTGGACGGGGTGGGTGGCACGGCGCTTATGGTTAAGGCGGAGGTTCACCGTGACGGCGCGATGTTCCCTGCCTTCCCCTTCTACCACCTGGTCGAAACGGAAGGTTTCGCGAAGATGGCGAAGCGGCTGGGGTACTCCGTGTATGGCCTGCCGGATTATTTTGTCAGTTGCCTTTCCCCTGGAAGACGCGGGGGATGCTAATGATTCTTGCAGGTATACCACCAAAACGAGTGATGCAGTTTCCTTGGGACGATGTTATACTAGACCTTTCTTGCCTTTTCGGTTTCGTCGACGCAATACGCGTTTACATCCATCGAGCGCGCTCTGCGCGACTTTCGTCACTATTTAGGATAAAATCTTTCAGATCTCATCTGGTGGATGGAGTTTTGGCGCCAGCATTATGGCATGCGGAGTCGGCAGGTCTTTATATTGGTTATCTAGATGAAAGAGCTAGATCATTTTCAAGCAATTTTACTCTCTGGCCGGGTATTCATCGACTGCTCGATGCTCGGTATATCTACATCCTTTCAAGTACTTTTAATTCTTATCACTTATGTCTCCGTCAAGTATATCCGTATACAATGCCGCAGCTGCCACACCTTGTAGATCACCACCTCAATCCCAGGAGATACTGCATAGCAGAACGTGTTAGTTCAATGCTGACAACAAGCCGGAATCCAATACTCACGCAAGCATAATCCCCGCCCCGACAGCAACAGCCAAAAACTGCACAATCGTCTTCTTGATCTCGACTGTCTTGTCCTTGCCCGTCTCGAGCAATTCCGGGATGACCGACACAGTCCCGACGTAGAGGAACGTCCCTGCAGTAAAAGGCAGGAGCATATCGCCCCAGGTGAGACTCGTCCCCAGCAGCCCGGCGGATGCCTCCGTCACACCACCAGCCGCCGTACCGTGCCCGCCTCCCAACTCCTGGATCGCGATCCCGATGAATGTACCAAGGAACGCACCGATGGCGGTGACGAACTGCGCGCCCATGGCCTTGCGCTTGGAGAAGCCGGACTGGATGAGGAGGGCGAAGTCGCCGACTTCGTGGGGGATTTCGTGGAAGAAGACAGCGACGGTTGTGGTTGCGCCGATGGTGGGGGAGGCGTAGAAGGAGGAGGACATTGCCAGGCCGTCGGTGATGTTGTGGGTGAAGTCGGCGATGAGGTTGAGGTAGCCGCCTAGTTTGACGCTGGGGTTGATTTCTTTCTCGTCTTCTGGTTCTTGCTTGGTGGCGGGGGTGGAGCGGTCGGGTTTGCGCTTGCGGAGCTCGGTGTTGGCGGTGCTAGTGGTGGAGCTGGTGGTTGTGCCGTGGGAGGAGCTGTCGGTGTGTGCGTGCGAGTGAGCGTGGGAGTGGTCGTGTCCTTCGCCTCCTGTTGCGATGCGGAGGGCCTTGTCCATGGCCACAAAGGTGAAGAAGCCGACCATGATGCCTAGTCCGAGGAGGAGATTCCTGTTGGGTTCGACCATGACGAAGCGCACGTGCTCCGGGGAGTCCTCGCCTAGGAAGATCTCGGGGAGAAGATGAAACAAGGTGTCACCTAAAAGCCCTCCGACGGCGAAGGCGACCATGACGGACAAAGATGAGGGGTCGATGTTCGGTGGGCATAGTGCCAGGAGGAAGTCTGTAGCTGTTAGATCTGGGCACGGTAATGACATGGTTCCTGGAAGCGAGCATACTGGGAGGTCCAGAGATGTACACAGTAGCCAGGATGGCATTGACCGCGGGACTGCCTGGAAAGAGGATCGCAAAGAGCCTCGACATCAAACTGGCTGTTGGTGGGCTGGTCGCACGCTTGTGCTCATTGAGAGCTTCCACAAGTGGGCATTCCTGAGGAAGTCAGCCTCTATTACTGATCGCAAACAATCACAAATGACTAGAAGCTTGAGGCGCAATTACCTGCAATTTGTCTTCGATCTCGGCTACGGAAAGGTCGCCCACCGGGATCTTGTTTCCACTGTCAACAGTCGCAGCCGCCAGCACAGTGAATAAGAGAAGACCAGCGACGAGAGCGAGGCCGGTCCTGCGCGCAGGAGAGGAGAAATTGAGTGTCATCGCTTTCGTGAGATTCTGAACTGCAGCAAGAGCGATTGGACAGAGATACTCGAGGATAATTCCCTGATTAAGGGTGTACGGAGTAAGATATGTAGATATCAGACAGCTCGTTATCAGTGGAGCTAATGTCGGCAAACACGCCAAGCCTTCAGATGCAAACATTAAAAAGTTTCGGAGAAATCGATAAGAAATGAACCGCCATGGAATTTTATTGTCCACCACCTTTTGACATATCGCTTCAAGGGAATAAGCAGGATGGGTCGTGTGCTACAAAAGAAGAAGAACCGGTCCTCGACGCCGAAACAGAAGCCCAAGAGGACCGGTCAGCTGAAGAGCGGCAAGAAGAAGATCAACGTTCTGGGAAATGCCATCATCGCTGAAAATTGGTAAGAACTATCAATTCTTGGAATCGATCAAAGATCTGCCACTGACATTCGTTCGCTGCAATAGGGATCGCAAATTGACTCTGACACAAAACTACCGCCGCTTGGGACTCGTTCACAAACTTAATGCTCCAGCTGGGGGTAGCGAAAAACGGCCAACCAGAGATGGCGGCATCGAAGAGGTACCCGAGGATTCCCTGCACATCAAGGGCAGCGCCAAAGCTTCCGCAAAGCAGGCGGCCATGGGGGAAACCAAGGTGGAACGCGATCCGGAAACCGGCAAAATCATCCGAGTGATTCGCGACGAAGAGGAGATTGAAGTTGGCGGCCGCAAAATCAAACGTTCGAATCCGCTCAACGACCCACTGAACGACTTGTCTGAGGATGAGGAAGCCGGAACCCGGTCACAAAGAGCCAATGCCAAGAGCACGATTGTTCAACAGCTGGAGCGTCAGGCAGCCCAAGAAGGGCAGACAGTCAAGGCGAAGAAGCCCCGGCACCAGAGCCAGCGGGAGGAGGAATGGATTATGAGGTTGATCGAGCGTCATGGAGACAACTACAGCGCCATGGCTCGTGATAGGAAGTTGAATCCCATGCAACAGAGCGAGGGTGATCTGAAACGGAGGATTCGCAAGTGGAAGGCGAGCCACTCCTGAAAGTCTGTCTTGATGCATTCCAGGCGCATACGGCGTTTTTGATGGGTAGTTGATATCAAAAGTTGTTGTCTAGGCTTCGATTGTCAGTTTATACTTGCCTTGCAGGGCTGTACTGTCTCACAGGTCGGCAACTGTTACATATAGACCTATATCACATTCATGTCCTTGCAGATACCATATTCAATATAAGAGTCAGAGTTCGATACAGAAGGCTTCCACAATGAATCGACCATCTCTTACAACCACTTCGTCATTCGTATGTACTTGAAGCTCGTCTGAACACAGGAGACTCTGGTAAGGCACACCTCACGAGGCGAATTGTTGCTGACATTGTTGTTGAAGGTATGCATATCGACTGCAGAGTCACAGTTAGGATCCGGTGTCCAGTCTGCTTTCGTACCCTCAGGCAGCGTCTCGATGCCTTGTTCTCCAGGTATCTACCGTCCAGGTCTACCGGTCCTTACCCGATTTGGCAACCAACCTGCAACAGATAGGTCCTCTAGCAACAGCACCACACAATGAACCGGGCCAGGTGGTGCAGGGGTCAGCGCCAGTCAGTCTTAGCACTGACTCACGGGGCTTCTGTAGCCACCAACGTCCCCCGTTCGAATACGGTTCTGGTGCCTGTGTAGACCTCCTTTTCTACTGCACAGTGTACCGGTACCGGGACGGATCTGGTCAATTGGCAGCCCTCATAGACGGATGTCTATGGCCGTTTCGTTTTGCTCTCTTGAAATATTCTTCTCTTGTTCTTTTTGTCATTCTCGTCCCCTTCGTGTCTGTTATACAGAGTCCCATGATTATCGAATGCATCCATTGTACCTCAGCACAACTTGCCCAGCCAGGTCTCGAGCCCCAGTCTGCCTGAATACTGATGTCCCTAAGTGGCTACTCTTGACTCCTCCCATTCTATCTCATGGTGTTCCTATCTAGTCAATCCCAAGTATAGAAACTCATGTTGTACCATGCATCATCTAGGCATTTTACTCAAGGTACTATAGCACCTAAGACCGTGAATCATGGATATGGAGTCAGCCTCCTAGAATCTGAAGTACATCGAAGATGAACTATGCTATGGGCTCATGGTGGAAAAGTACCGGAATCTTCCGTGCTTCATTCACTGCTAGAACACGACGCGTGCAGTATCAACAAACATCACCTCAGCAGCCTAGTACTAGTTCAATCTCTCTGTAAATCCAATAGTCAGGCCATCCTACCTCTTTCACTCACGCTTCGTCAAGACCATCCAGAGCGAGTCTACACTTTCATCCGACGACTCAATCTCAAGCATACCGATACCGAGCCCTGACACCCCATGAAGATGTATCTAGCCATGATCCTCCTCCTATGCGCCAGTCTCATGCTCCTTGAGCTGGCAAGCGCCCAAGTCGACTAGTAATCTCTCTCCCTCAACCCTTCCTACCAGTATGACGCCCACGAGAACGAAAGAAGCTGACAACCAGCAGCGATCCCAGCAGCAACACTCTCGTCTGCTCCAAACCTGGAGGAAGCTACTGCCCAGAAGGTTCGCTCAAAGGCTCAACGATCATATCCTGCGTATCTACAACCACGATTGAAGTCCGATCCTGCAATACCATGTACTCAAGCCCCCGACCACTACCGAAAGCAAAACAACTGACCAGATATCCAGGCTCTCGAGATTCCTCCCACCACTCTACACCGGCGCGGCAGTTTGTACGTCTCCCAAAGCCCATGCTTACTCCTTTGGCAGTATCTAACGGTGGATACTCAGGTTGGGAATCGTCCAAGCACGCAGGAGACGCGGTCTGCGCTTTCAACGGCACGGGATACTCGGTCGACGGCGAGATCTCTCATATCCCCGAGACAACTCTCTGCGGCACCTGGGACTCACCCCTCTTCGCTCTCGGTAGAAGCTGCGACGAAGCAGGCAGTTTGCCGCGCATGCAGAGTGGTATCGACGCGGTACACGCGTCTGAGGCTCCCCACGTGAAGAGAGGTGTCAGTACCCTCGTCCCATCTCAGGCGTCGCTTGGGGGAAGAGTCTGCTCCCTTCCGTATAACCCATGGAATCTGGGCGACTGTGTCGACGGGGCGGCGGTGACAGGGGTGCCGGTGCTACAGGTCGTTATTTCTGATGGTGCGGAGCGTCAGCGTGTCTCTTCTGGATATGGGGTGACGAGTGCTTCTGCGAGTAGGACCAGCTCCATTACTGTGGTGCCTTCGGCTGTGTCTGGTGCGAGTCCTGCGCCGAGTGGTTGGCCTGTGAGCTCGAGGGGTGCCACTGCGACGGGTGCTGTTAATGTCGGGTTGGGGAGAAGTATGGTGTGCGATGGAGCGTGTTGGAGTATGCTGCTGCTTGTTCTCCTGCGGGTTGTGGCTCATGTTTTGTTGATGCTTGGGGTCTAGTGGTTCGGGTTTTTTTCTAATGGCGTTTTCAATCTATGTGTCATGGTGATTTTGCCTGTGGTTTTGCACAATTGCTGTGATGATTCATTTCGGGGATTTGGATATGTACGGTGTACGATTCTTTTATGTTGATTCGAAATGTTACATCATGGGGCAGCCTGAGAATGAGTTGTTGTCGTACTTCTAGTAGACGTTTTTCTAATCCTTCCCAGTCTACGATGAGATCTGAGATATACCTTGATCATTGACATAGCCATGCTTTGACACCCGCCCCTGGTCTAGGACGACATAGTAATTCGCGTCCTTGATCGCTTCCAGCCGATGCGCAATGGTGATAACCGTCGACTCCCGTAGTTCCTCCCTTATGACCTGCTGAATCTCAAGGGAGCTTTCATGGTCGATGGACGCTGTGGCTTCGTCGAGAATGACGATTGGGCTGTGACGCAAGACGGCCCGCGTGAGACCGATCAGCTGCCGCTCACCCTGACTGAGGTTGCGACCACCGGCTTCGACGTGCGTCTGCAAATTCCAGCCATGCCGACTACAGATACGCTTCAGCACATCTGCACACTCCTCGTCCGAATATTCACCGGTGGGATCGAGATTCAACCGGATGCTACCGGGGAAGAGAACAGGATCTTGAGCAACGAATGTGACGCGGGTGCGGAGCGCTTGGGTATTGACTTGCGCGATATCGATGCCGTCGACGACGATTCGGCCCGATTCGGGGCGAATGACGCTGAGTAGTGAGACGGCTAGCGTGGACTTGCCGCTTCCTGTTCTGCCTATGATGGCGGTCGTGGATCCTCCGGGGATTCGAAGAGAAATGTTGCGGAGTGAAGGCTCCAGGTGCGGTGCGTATCGAATTGTCACGTCTTCGAATGTGAGGTCCTGCCCGAACCGCGGCCAGGATGCCGGGGGATCAATGGTTCCTGGATTCTCCTGCTCGATGTGAAGCAGCTCATCGATCCGTTCAACCGAGACAAAGTCCATTTGTAGCTGGCCATATTGTTTGCACAAAGCATGAGTGGATACGACAAAGTTGTTGGCGGCTATCAGGACAAAGGCCGCAAGACCTGGAGTGACATTGGTGTATAATGCCAGAACCGTGAGGCAAAATGTGGACGCAGCTGATAGGGTTTCAAATCGATACATTAGCCAACTTTGAAGCGACCAGTAGAAATGATCCATGCCCTGGAATTTGTCTACGACCGCAATGACTCTGTTTTGGAAGCGTTCTTCTGCGTGGAAGGCGCGAACAGTCGTCAGACCATGCAGGAGCTCGCCGAAATTCGAGATCAAAGGACTAAGAGACACCATCTCAAGACGTCGCAGGCTCTGTGACGCTGGCAGAAATTGAAGAAATGTGAAAATGAACGCCGCAGTGAGAGCGAATGAGACTCCAAGAAATGTTGGTGTCACCGATGCTATGACCACAATTGAGGAAATCCAGGTGATGGCTTGGAATGCAATAGCTTGGAATTGTTCGCTAATATTTCCGTCGACCACTCCAATATCCGACGTCAGTCGGTTCATCAAGCGGCCGATAGGAGTGACATCGAAGAAGCGGAAAGTTGCATGGCTCACTCGAACCATGACCTCATGAAAGAGCTTCTTGCCTGCGCAGTAGACAATGACCAGCATCAAGAGTTGCGCAAACAGAAGCATGGCCGATTGAAACGTTGTGATCACGAAGAAGACCAGAAGCCAAGGACGCACGTCTTCGAATGGTGCTGGCAGGTTTTCCAGTGGATCGGTTGGGTTCCAACGGAACACCTGGGACCATCCATACGGTACAATCCATTCTCCTGCGGAATATCTGCCTTCGGGGGTAGAATGGCTGAACGCCTGGAGAGTTTGGTTGTAGGCTTCACCCCACTCCTTTAGGAACCACGATTGTCCTACCGACGTCAATCGATAAATGGCCAAGATGAATACTAGTGAAATCCACCATCTGTATCTTCCAGCCCTGATGTAGTTCCAATAGACTCGGGCTTGTACACCCCATTCCGAACGGTGCTCTTCCTCGATAAACTGTGTCGGAGCCGAAGCCGCAGCCTCTCGAAGCGCGCCTTGAATCTCACTTTGGGCCAGGGCCGTCTTTGCCGAACGTGATTGAACATGTTCATCAGCGGCTGAATCCATAGACAAAGCCTGTTTACCGTGAATTGTAGCTCGACCATCTTCAATATGGACTATTTGATCGGCAATATGACTGACCAGCGCGGTACGATGTGTAACGAGAACGACGACGCGATTTTGCATCGGAGGACCCATAAAGCACTTTCGAACCACGATCTCAGCAGTGTTGTGATCAAGAGCAGAGAGTGGATCGTCAAGCAACAAAATCCTAGCGGTACTATAAAGTGCTCGCGCCAGCGCAACGCGGGCCTTCTGGCCGCCCGAAAGGCCAATGCCATTCTCGCCCACAAAAGAGAGGTCTCCATGCTCGAAATTCTCGAGATCAGGAAGCAAGGCACATGCATCCAGAACTTTCTGATATCTTTGCTCATCATATGGCGAGGAGAAAAGGATGTTGTCTCGTATACTCATGCTCTGGAGCCATGGTGTTTGAGCACAATAGCCCACCATCTCATTGGGGATTTTAGAAGAGCCGCCAATCTTGTCCAGCTCGCCGAGAAGCGCTTGCAGTAGGGCCGTTTTTCCGGCCCCTACCTTACCAGAAACAACTGTCAGACCCTCGGTCATCCTCAAATTGATATCTGAGAGCACCGGGACGGCTCGACCAGGCCATGCATAAGAGCAATGCTGTAGGTGAATCGAAGCAGAGTCGGCGGGGTCGGTAGCAGATGTTTCCTTGTCCGGCTCGGCCATGAAATCCTCTATTCTTTCGACTGCAATAGATGCATTGATCAGTACTGTTATGAGACCAGGGATATCTCTAAGGCGGGTCTCTAGCATGGTAAATAGCTGCAAGGCAGGGAAGATAATATCGATGCGGAGAGGATGACCAGCCAGAAGAGTGTAGGCATACAGAGCCACCACAGGAAACACGCCGCTAGCAAAAGTGTTCACGAAGCGAATAAGGATGCTCCATAGGCTGGTGGTGATACGAAGGTTCAGCTCCAACTGCCTAGCATCCATAACCTGCCGGTACCAGTGGTCCTGCCAGCCATACCAGCGCAAGTGACGAAGTGCTTCGACAAATTGAGAAGTTATCTGAAGTCTGGCATCTGTTGCGAGTCTCCGCACTCTCTCCCAACGAAGAAGCGTACGAGTAATGACGGCGTTCAAGGCCTGAGCGACCAGGATTGCCAAAATTCCTAGGAAGCATGATGGCCCAAAAAGCTTCCAAACAAGCACGGTTGCAATGATAAGTCCTAGAGGTTTGTCAATCAAGGAGTCGACTTCCCAAAACCGCTGGGCGACTTCGTAGACATCACCACGTAGCAGGTTGAAAATCTTGCCCATCGAGGCAGCCGATTTAGCCGCCTTTTTCGTGGTTTGCTGGCGCCCAGAGAATATGCCGCAAAGTCTCCTTCGCTTGGGGTTGGGTATCTCCACTTCATTTTCGGCATCTTCTTCGTCAGGCTCTTCGTTTGCGACCCCTTCATCCTTTTGTTCTAACTGAGGCTCAAAAATGTTCTTCCTGGAGAGTGCCTTCTCATAGACCATCATGATCATCTCCCCTCTGCTCCTTTCGTAGCATCGTCTACCGTACCAAAGGTTGAGAACTTGCGATTGCGCCGCAACCACACGAAGGACGAGAGTGACCAGCGCATACGTCATGGCAGGACGTTTCCCTGAGCTCATGTCCTGCATGGCTTGAAGGAGTTGCTGCAACAAGATTGGGGTCGCGAAGTCTGAGGATCAAATCAGCGAATATTTCCATGGGATGCACAGGAACTCCAGACCGCATATCATCTGCACAATTGCAATGGTGGAAACAATCGCAATATCAATTCCGTTTGCACGAAGCAGACGACCAATCACTGAGCCTTTAAGTCGACGAAACTTCTCATGTAACCTGCGATGTTGAAATTCGAAGCCAAGGAACCAGACGTCATTCTCGTCCAATCGTCGTTTCCTTCCAATAGAGATGAGCGGTGCCATCCATGACACACTGAGGAATTGCCACAATCTCAGATTGTCTTCTGGGCTGCGAAAGTCGCTGGATGAGGGTTGTCCAACAGCAGCAATAGCATAGCAGGGAAATGAAGGCTCGCGAAGAGGCATGAGCAATATAGTTACACATCCAGCCAAAGCGGCACCGGCCGCAACATAATACGCAGGCAGCCTTTTCACTGCGTACGTGTCATGATTCATGATAAATGACAATTCCACAGCAAGCTCTGTGATGAAATAAGCAAGCATCCAAGCTGGACATGTCCTTGGACGAGCTATACAAATAAAGATAGCTGCCACTGCCTGAGGAAAGAATCAGCTCAAGTTCCCTAATGACGCGGGCTATCTTACCCATGACATAAGGAGAGCTATAGTAGCCACTTCAAAGCCATTTGTAATTTCTTTCACGACCTCAGCAGCGAGCCCTACGATGGTGATGAGGAAAAGGCTGATCACCCATCCCACCCTTTGCTTGATTTGCTCCGCTGGTAACTCTGACCATTCCTGGGAACGTTCTGAGATGAAGGGTTTCGTCCATTCCGGACGCCAGCGGTGCAGAAAATGGCTGAGCAAGTAAATTACAACAGCCACTATGATGACAATGGTCGGTATCGTGGAGAAATAATGCATGGCACATCTCGACAGTCGAGCATCGACCGAGTCCTAGCATCATCCAAGTCAGAGCGGGATGAACAATATAGAATGAGTGTTGTGAGTGCAATACCCATATCGGATGGCATGAATGAAGCACGCCATAATTTTGAACGAGCGACATCAATGGCTTCGATCCCTGAGTACTGAGATGTATACTTTAAATACTTCAATAAGCTTTCGTCTTAATGTTGTCCAGAGCGCCTCTGCTTCCCCCGTAGCTTGCTCTAGACGAAGGCGGAAGGATACCTATGCAATAAGCCTAGATGCCTAAGGCACCAGATAAATGATACAATCTTTGGGTAAGAAATTGGGAGGCAGAAAACAGAGGGACTTCAGGCATAATTTCCCCACATTTCACGCCTTACTGTTTCTTGATCCAAAAATACATGAAACATGGTTTTATGTTGCCAACAATATTTTCAATGAATAGATATCGCTAGAAGAAGATTTGAGAGAGTGCAAAAATAGAGGATTTGCCATGCCTCAGGTACCTAGAATTGTTGAAAGGCTTAATTTGTTCATCTTCGAAATTCTAGAATGGTAAAATACCGCAGAGTATTGGGAATAAATGTATTTTTTAAAGGATCAGGCATAGTGTGCGATCAACATGACGAAGTCAAACGAAGATCAAAATGGATATATCGTCAGAGGTTCGGAATGGATCATTGCAGAGGTGACATATTATCTATCTTTTGACGAATCACAGAACTCCTGACCATTCGAGCCATTTTTTGTATCAAGCCACTTGGTTTAAACAACATTTCTCCCATTCAATCAAGGTCATACATTATTAGTCCAGTGTACTCATCACAAGCATCAGGGTTTTCCTTGGTTCGAAGGTTTATCTTTGTCAATCTCGGAGGACACGCTGACTCTCTGCACGACCCGAACCCATCGTCTTCTCCGCCATTCGCCCATTCCATTGAATCCTGAATTTCCTTGCTCCTCCCAATCGCGAGAGATCGACTTCTGCTTACCTTTCTGCATCTTCTTCTTCTCTTGAGTTGAGGCGGGCTTCGAGGCTGAGCCATAATCTTGATACCCTAGTGCAGTCGCCACGGCGTCCTCGTCTCTGGACGGAGATTGAGAAGGTAGATCCCAAACCCAGCCTCCAATCTCTTCACTGGCCATGCTTCCTTCTGGGCCAGCTCCGGGTATCTCAAAGCCTACTCCGGTGATCATGCGCTCAACAACCCATTCGCGGCAGTCAAGGTCCAACTTCCACTTCTTTGTCTTCCAGGCCCAGCCAGGTGGAGGCTGAACGTCTTCGAAGAAACGACATCCTCTCGGGCGGTCTCCTGCGATTCGGGACGGTGACAAGGGGTCGTATGGCACCGGACTGAAAATGAAATGATCCCACTCTGATTCGGAATAAGGAGCTAGGGAGCGATTTTGGATCTCGAAAATCTCTACCTCACGCTCTTCGGGATATGAATCCAGAGAAATATCAGCTAATGAATCAAGCAACGCTACGGCGGCGGATGGGTTTGACGGCAACGCCAACCCATACATGTCTGGAGTGTTCTTTTTTCCCGCTCGGTCAGCCTGCGGTTCGGCTTTCACATCGCCGCTACTGTCTCCTAGGAGGTTCTGCAAGAATTCTTGTAGGCCGGGGTGGCTGGATAGGACGGCCGCATTGCCACCGAGTAGTAGAATAAACCGCCACGGCAAGAGATGTGCTGTCAGAAACAGTAGTACAGCAGTGATTGTTAGCATGAGAAAAACAGTGGATGAGAGCTTTTCATTCGAGAAGTTGGTCATGGGTGCAAATAGAGAGATAGTCGCATCGTGCACATCAGAGAAGTCGGCCATGACGTTCTGAAGATCGCGCATGTTTCTGAAAAAATCCTTCGATGTCTCAGACGCTGGCTTGATAGTCTTTGCAGGCGCAAGTGCAGGACCCTGGTATGAGTAATATGGTGTGGTGCTGGAAGTAGACATTGAAGGAGGAGGTGGATGGCGTGCCGCGAAGGCCGGGACCATGATGAAGAGTAGAATGACAGTGATGGGGAGTACCACCAGGAGATTAGGATCCAGGCATATGAACGAATAGACAAAAAGGAAAGAAAATGTATGGGAGGATTTTCTCCAGCTTAGCAGGCGTTCAATTCGGTTCTGGAAATGGAAAACGACCCCGATCCTATGAAGGCCGTTAGCAACATGCAAGTTCAATCTTTCTTGATAAATATCTTATCTGACATACCTGGCGTTGAAGCGACGAAAATTATTAGCCATCAAAGGAAGGCTAAAGGCAGGCCGCTTGACATCTGCAATCGTACGCTTGTCGCCTCCCGACACTGATTCATTGTCTACATCTTCTGCGGGGATGACTTGCTCCAGAAGCCTTGCATTAACATTGTTAGTCTATTCAGCGCCTCAGAAGACTCATATTTCATATCAGCGATGAACGGGTACCAACTTGGAGAATAACTTGTCTTGCAAAGACTCTGACCTGCCATGCCGATGTGACTTGGTGTCATGTCTCTTGACCGAGATGACGGGAATGGGCTCATCGCGGTTGGCAATAACTTCTGCAGTACAACCGTCATCCATCATGCCCTAAGCTGGAATCTGCGTCAAGGGATAGATGTGTAGCATGAAGGTGCATTTCTTGTGGCGGATGGCGAGGTCGACTGAAGTGCTCGGTCTCTCCGCACAGAAGCACATGCGTTCTGATATGGATGAGCCGAAGCTGGGTCAGATCCAGATTTGGGTAATGAACATGTAATTTGCGTACAGTTTGATCAGCCGTAAGGAGCAGAGAATTACAAAATCCACACATCATGCACTAATCTCAGAAGAGCACTGTTTGCCCTATTTGCAACTGTTGTGACCCAATTAGGCCTCTCTGGAGCTGCGAAAAAGGAGCCAGGGGGCACGCACTACTAAGAAACTTGCGATAGTTAGTGTCTGGTAGGTCCTCCATTGTACTAGCAGAGGTCAACAACAGCTTGTTGTTTATGGAGTACCCATAATTATATTTTGTCATTTCCTCGACTTTTCTCCTCTGCTTCATTTTCCTAGCTGGCACTGGGTGGTCTTGCTGGCTTCTGCTCACGACATTCATCTGTATATTTTCCTTTCATCAGATTTGGGTGCCTTCCTCGTTGCCCTAACAATAATTCCCCTTTTCTTCTTTCCGTTTGCTTGGGCTCTCTCTAGTGGTCCCATCATTATATACGCCCGTAACTTTCTTAACGCCAAGTCCAACCGAACGGCGAAGAGTACCCCCTCTGCGGACCAACAATCCTGTGTCGACACTTCGAAAAGAACCTGAATCGATACCAACACGCTGTCAATCCTTCTATCTGGCCGCGTACTTCGGTTTGAGTTTTCGTGGTCGACTTCTGGCAAAAGAGACTGGCTCTTTTCGTTCCCCGCAATGGACCCGTAGCGACCGTTGACGGGTTGCGCGACGGTGTTGTCATTGCCTCCTTTGTTTTGAAGGCTGGGAAATCAGTGACGCTTGTGTGCCATTGGCAGAGGAAGAAGTCACTGGGCTCCTCGTTCACATCGAATTTCTCAACAAATCGCCCTGAACGTGCCCCTATCGCTACTGGGAATACTGGAATCGAAGCCTTAGGATGCCAGAAAAGCTGCCGTCGCAGCAGACTCCTGGGAGGGGGCAGCTGCGTAAAGGACAAACGGGCTCGACCAGTCCACCTCGGAATGAAGATTCGGGATCTGGAGGTAAAATATCCATGCGATGGTTTTGTCCTTTGTTGAATCGCAAGTGGCCGTGGCTAACGCATACGGGTTTAAACAGCAGAGGGTTTCGCACGAAGACGCTTGCATAAACATGCATCGACACCTTTCCTTTCGGATACTCCCCCTTCCTCAAAAACAGCAGCTGGGTCTCGCATAAGCGTTATGAGCAAGAGAAGACTGTCGATTCTAGATCAGAAAGTGCCACAGGGCCCGCGGCCGCAAGAACCCTCGCGCAGAAGGTATGAGCTCAGAATCTCCAATTTGCCTCCGTGCTTCCCTTTAGTGCGACTGGGAAGAATGGACTATATCTCCTGCCATATTCAGTGATGGCCATTAGATTCTAACTTTCTGCTTTGTAGTAATGCGCCCGGCTCCTTCTTTCACTCAGGAAACTCCTCAATTGACTCCACGAATGAATCAACACGGAGTACCAACTCTCGCGTCAGTCTTCGATCCACCAGCATGGGGAATCTGGCGAAGTCGGACTACAACCATCCGCCTCCTGATCAGATGGAGTTCCTTGCGCCCGTCAACTTTGATGATTTCCACAACAGCATCATGGCAGAGCCGAGTCTAAACCACTTTCCTATGCCGGGCACTGGGGGATCGAACCCTGGAAGCCAACTCCCAGGTCCATTTTCGCGGAATCCATGGGCGGATAACAGCGAATCCAGCTTCGCCAGTCGGTCAAGAAGTAATTCCGTGCGAAGAAAGAGTGAGGTTTCACGTTTATCGAACCAGAATTCCTCGGCAGAATCGGTATCTTCGCGTCTTCCGGCTTCCAACACCGCTGCGCGGAGTCGCCGCCAGAGTCTTGTCCAAAATTCAACTGCGAACGCTCCTGCTCCGCGCGCTCCTCGTAAATCCATAGGCCCTGGCTTCGTTTCAGCTGCTACATCTGCAAGACGTCAGAGCATATCTGCTCGGAAGGCTAGTGTGGATACGGCTCCAGCCGATCATGCGAGTCTCCGCCCACATGCTCAGAATCTCGATTCCAACGGTCTTGACAAGACGAGGCTCCCTTCCAATGTTCGGAGCATGAAAGCCAAGTCGCTCCAGCCACCCTCCCGAGAACCTCGTGACCATCTGCTGACCGCATCTGGATTGACCGATCACTCCCGGTCATGTTCTACTAACGCCGTTCGGACGCCGATTAAGAATCCTGGCGGGAGTGCAATTACGCCCTCTTCATCTGCGAAAAGAGTATCAGTTATGCCCCCGCACGCCACAGGCCTCGGGGCTCGAACGATAAGCCCCACTGATGCACGGCGTATGAAGCGAATCTCTACAGTGCCGCAAGCGCCTCCATTGCCATATACTCCTTCAACCAAACCAGACTCGCTGCCTGTCCGTCCACGGTCCTGCGCCCAGTCTCCGTCCAGCCTGCCGCGAAAGAGCGTGACACCATCCTCGACGAGAACAACGCCCGACCCGAGTCGAAAATCCTATAGCTCTGGCTTGTCTTTATCGTCGAACACGAGCTATAGCTCTACGAGGAATTCTGGCAGCTCCTTGCAGACAAGACTGGCCCAGAATCAATCGTCTTCCCGGTTACCTACCCCCAAACCACGTGTGGAACACACGGTGGGAAACAACGAAGAAGTCCCTCCGGTTCCCGCGATTCCCAAGGCTTATGAGTCTCCCAAGGGCGATGTCGACTTGCAGACCTACTTTGCTCCGCGGAAGTCTAGTCTTCCGCTGGATATCGGCCTTCTCAGGTCTAACCTTGGCCAAGACCCAGAGATCAAACCAGCGGCAAGTGGTCATGACAAAAATACCTCGGACCATCATGATGAGCGAGCAATGAAAACGCCTGATGCCAAGACTCCGGTTAGCAATGTTGGGAAGAAGAATCTGCAGCCCTTGAAATTGCCCCCGTTGAACCTGTTGCCTCTCAGCACGCCCATGGCCACTAAGATCGAAGCTTTAAAAGACCGCGAAGACGATGTGCAGTCTTACACTCCTTCAGGCCAGGTCATTTCCAAGACTCCAAGCACGCCGATGACAGCCTCCAAGGCAAATTTCCTCTTTCGCGATGATGACGATGCAATGGAATTCGCCCATGCTCGAAGCAGCACTTCTCATTTCGTGCTGAGCACCTCATCAATTGCTCCTCTGAGGACAGCAAGTAGCTCCAGTGCATTGGCGTCTTTTGACAATAATACTACCGGTGGTGCGCGAACAATTTCCCCGTACGTCTCCTACACGTTGCCAAAGAGTAGCAGCGACTTTAGCAACCTACAACAAAAGGCCAACACGAGTGGGGATTATTCCCCACGGATCTCTCAATCATACAAAGTGACTGGGCCTCGGCCTCAAACTCAATCTTCCGCATTCTCTTCGAATGCGGAAACAATCAGTCAATTGTCTACTCCTTCAGACCCTGACAACAACAGCGTTTCTGGCTCTTCCCTGTTCAATAAAATCACTCTGACCAGAAAGCGCAGCAACTCCAAACAACATCAGACAGGTGCTGATCTGGATCCGGCGAAGCAAATGCCGCCGCCTAGACTCCCAGCGTCTGCCACCTGGAATAACTTGTCCACAGTCAAAGGTTCGAGTCCCACGCTCAAGCCCGGGTACGTTCAGACCAGACGTCAATCGTCTGTTTCTGGCGCGATCACGTCAACAATGCGGAACCCCAGTGTGAGCAGTGAACAGAGTCTCGCTTTGGAGCCAAGTCTCTCGAATGATTCCGGCGAAAGCGATGCAGCACCACTCCGATCCGGATCGTCAATTCTTTCGCCTGTACACAAGATAATCAATTCGGCGAAGTCCAGCACGGCGGCCAACCCTCGCCAGCATGATTCTAGCCTTGACTCGGACGTTCTGGTAGCCGACGAGGAGATGCGTAGACTCGCAAGCAAGCGCAAGGACTTTGAGACTGCCGCCAGAAACCTGGACGAATTACGCCGCAAGGCAGGCCCGAAAGAGCGAGTGAGCCCATCGCAGGCACTAAAAATGGCCAGTCTCAATATCTTCGAACGTGGAGAGATCATTGACTTCAAGGATATTTACTTCTGCGGAACGCAAAATGCGAAGAAACATGTTGGCGATCTGAACGCGCAAGCTGCGAACTTCGGCTATGACGATGATCGTGGTGACTACAATATCGTGATTGGAGATCATCTTGCGTATCGGTATGAAGTACTTGATGTTCTGGGCAAAGGAAGCTTTGGTCAGGTTGTCAGATGCATCGACCATAAGACGGGAGCTCTGGTTGCTGTGAAGATCATTCGCAACAAGAAACGGTTCCACCAGCAAGCCCTGATCGAGGTGAACCTCCTCCAGAAACTCAAGGAGTGGGATCCGCATCGCCGTCACAGTGTGGTCAATTTCACACAGAGCTTCTACTTCAGGGGCCATCTCTGTATCTCCACGGAACTGCTTGGAATGAACCTTTATGAATTTATCAAGGCTCACGACTTTAAAGGATTCTCCCTCAAACTAATTCGCCGCTTCACGAAGCAGATTCTGAGCACTCTGACACTCCTGCACACCAAGAAGGTTATCCATTGTGATCTCAAGCCTGAGAATATCCTTCTCGTTCATCCCATGAGCTCCGAGATCCGGGTCATCGATTTTGGATCAAGTTGTTTTGAAAATGAGAAAGTGTATACCTATATCCAAAGTCGTTTTTACCGCTCGCCAGAGGTCATTCTTGGCATGTCTTATGGCATGCCGATTGATATGTGGAGTCTGGGGTGTATTTTGGCAGAGCTCTACAGCGGCTATCCCATCTTCCCGGGAGAAAACGAACAGGAGCAGCTTGCTTGTATAATGGAGGTGTTTGGTCCTCCCGAGAAACATTTGATCGAGAAGAGCACTCGGAAGAAGTTATTCTTCGATTCTTTGGGCAAACCTAGACTCACCGTCTCTTCGAAGGGCAGAAGGCGACGACCCAGTTCAAAGGATCTCAAACAGGTCTTGAAGTGTGACGACGACGCCTTTCTCGACTTTATCTCCCGCTGTCTTCGATGGGACCCCGCTCGTCGCCTCAGCCCTCATGATGCGCTCAGACACGAGTTCATCACCGGAATCAAACTGGCAACACGCTCTCGAACCTATGGTGTGGCGAACTTATCGAACAAGCGTGCTACCACTCTGTCAAATCCCACAGCACGGCCGCTGCCGGAGCCACCTGGAACTAGTCTCAAAAACGGTACATTTATCCGCAGTCGGGACATCTCGGGCAGCTCTCCTGTCAAGCCGGCAACGTTTGGTAAACGGCACTCAACCGTGAGCGGCCTGCAACCGTCTACTCCTGCCAAGCGAGGTACAACTACCACTTCTACTCCTGGTTCGGCATTACCCCGTGTTGCAGCCAGGAGCATCAGTGGAAAGCCTGATCTCGCGACTGCGGCGGCGGCGACGAGTCTGGTAAGTAACTTGACTCGATAAAGATTCAATCACGAGGCCATTTAGCTGACGAGTTGATAGAGAAGTAAATGATGCGCCCCATTCCACCTATCCACTTTTCTCCCTCTTTCTTCTCCCATGCCTGTAATATTAATTCTGTCTCATTATCTTCAAGTTGCATACAACGGGTCGAGAACGTCAGCGGTTCTGCGCACGCATCATGATTGAATTGAAGTGAAACAAATTTGGAGCGGCGGACAAGGCAGCAAGAGTTTATTTTATACCCCCTTATTCCAACATTCATGTGGTTTGCCATGATGCCTTTACTCTTTTCCCCCTTTCCCCCACCCTTCCATTTTGTTTCCTGCTTGTCACCAGTCTCCATTTATTTATGATACAATCATGACCTTTCCTCCGGAACTCTGACCAAACCATATGCATATCCCTTTGTCTGTCATAATTGCCTGCTTGTGTCTTTGCATCACCTCATTCTCATGTACCCTTGAGGCTATTTGCATCGCTACGGATCTTCATTGTTATGCATAAAGCGTCTGTACATTCATACGCCTTCTCATGTCCATTCTTCTCATCAGTACCCATGTATCTCTTCAATTCTCGCCTCGGACAGTTGTGACTTAATCTGTGGAGTATTTGCTGGTGTCATGGGGACTATTGTTGACTTTGCTCTGCTGAGCTTGTGGCTACTGGTGGTATTAGGCAGCTTTGAGGGGTGTGCTCGTCTAGTATAGAGATCATGAAGTTGCTATGAAATAGAGAATAATTTATGAACTTCTGTTGATGCTTGCAAGACGTGGTTGAAAAGCAACCGATCAAGCCTCGTTGATAGCATCGTTGATAAGGCAATCTGATAACGCGCGTCGGAGTGCGGAGTTTATCTACTTCTTTTGGAATACTTGGCCTGTACGCATCTTCCCCCTCGTCGTCTGTTTCAACTAATTTCTTCCGCTATCTCAGAGCTGTGCTCATTTGACTTACGCTCCTTTTATCTGCTGCTTGTACACCTGGTCTTTCATTTTACTCTCGTTCATGTCTTGATTTGTCCAATTCAGGCTGCGACTCGTGATGAACGGCTTCGCATCGCACCGTCTTGACGAGGATGCATTTGGGGAGAAGTCAAACCTCAAAGGCGGCTTGAAGACTTTCGATGCTTTTCGTAAGTTCTCATCATGAATCTGAGCTCGCTCGACCGTGCGCTTTCGCAAACCTTGTTCGGAAGCGGCCTGGCCCAGTCCAGGTTATTGTGTAGATGCTGACCGATTGTCGTGTTGACTCTAGCGAAAACAAAACCTTCTTATACAGCGCCTTCTCGTCGCGGAGGACAATGGACGGTCCTGATCTTGCTCGTTTGCACCTTCTTCTCGATATCCGAGTTCCGCACGTGGCTTAAAGGCACAGAGAAGCACCATTTCAGCGTTGAAAAAGGAATCTCCCATGACCTGCAACTGAACCTGGACATTGTCGTCAACATGCCCTGTGACACGCTGGATGTGAATATCCAGGATGCTTCGGGCGACCGCATTCTCGCCGGCGAGCTGTTGAAACGTGAGCGCACGAGCTGGAAGCTGTGGATGGACAAGCGCAATTACGAGACCTACGGCGGTGCGCACGAGTACCAGACTCTAAGCCAGGAGCACGCCGATCGTCTGTCGGAGCAGGAGGCCGACGCGCATGTGCACCATGTTCTCGGTGAGGTGCGGAGGAATCCCCGGAAGAAGTTCGCCAAGGGTCCGAAGCTGCGGAGGGGTGATCCTGTTGACTCGTGTCGGATTTATGGTAGTCTGGAGGGGAACAAGGTCCAGGGTGATTTCCATATTACGGCGAGGGGACATGGGTACCATAACAATGCACCTCATCTGGAGCACAAGAGTACGTTTCTCCTTCCTTCCTTCATGTTTACCCAAATTCAATTGACGCGCGTAGCCTTCAACTTCTCCCACATGATCACCGAGCTCTCCTTCGGCCCTCACTATCCCACTATCCTCAATCCCCTCGACAAGACCATCGCTACAACTGAAGACCACTACTACAAGTACCAGTACTTCCTCTCCATCGTGCCAACCATCTACTCCAGAGGCAACCTCGCACTAGACACCTACACCAGTGCTCCGCCCACAAACCGCCACAGCAAAAACCTCATCTTCACCAACCAGTACGCGGCGACCAGCCAGTTTAGCGCGATTCCCGAAAACCCTTACTTCGTCCCGGGCATCTTCTTCAAGTACAACATCGAGCCCATCCTGCTTATGATTAGCGAGGAACGCACCAGTTTCTTGTCCTTGCTCGTGCGGCTAGTGAATACCGTCTCCGGAGTTATCGTGACGGGTGGCTGGTTGTATCAGATGTCCGGGTGGGTTGGCGAGCTGCTCGGGAGGAGGAGAAGGGGGAAGTCTGAGGGTGTTCTTACTGGGCGCCACGAGGCGGACGATTGAATCCAGTCGATATTGCCTCGGGCTTGTTCTATATATGTGCATGTGTTCAGTTGATGCTTTGTGTCTTTCCTGTCGTTTTGGGACATTTCGGTGCTGGTGTTCATATATTGCATCGTTGCATAGTCATGGGATATCCAATTTCTCTTAGCACAAAACGAGTATATTTCTTCCATTCCAAGGCGAAGAGGCTCATGATCGAGTTCATAATATCCTTAGCATAGTCATTATTGTAGTTTAGAGTGTCACTGTGCCAGTCATAGCACAGGGCTGAAATTGCTCGATGTGGGTCAACCGAGAGAGGAAGGTTGTTAAGAAGGTGCTGGAGATTATAATGCATGTACGACATAATATCTAGATCTCGAATATCTCGCCCATTCCCACACCGGCTCCCTCCGCGCCAGCCCGACTATCCACCAAATCCAGCCGCCAGCCCTTCCAGTCCTTGAGCTTCCCCTTGATCTCGCGGACCCACTCCACACGCTTCCGCGCCTCTTCTTCGGCCTGCGCTCGCGCAAACTCCGTCTCGTCGAACTCATCGTCGAAGTTCTCCTCGGACAGGAGTTCGAGACTACCACGAGCAGCGGGCGGATGCTGCTGGTGTGACGACGCCCGACTGCGGTTCCCGTAACCGCCGGTGAAGGCAGCGAGGCCGCTGGAGAGGACGGTGGAGAAGGACGAATGCTGCTGGGCCATGCTGCGGCGTCGCGCGTGGTCTACGGACGAGCCGCCGACGAGGTCGACGTCGTCGAAGGCGTTGGCGGCCGGGTTGTTGGTGTAGGACGAGTCTGGCGCCGTATAGCCCCCTTGGTCCGCGGTGGCGAGTTCGTCACGCCGTTCCTTCCAGACTCCACGGCGCAGATCAAAGACCTCTCCTTCGAGCTCGCGGATTCGACGTTCCAGGCGCGACCGTTCCTCGTCCTCCAGCTCGTCGAGGGCGTCGTCGTCTGTGCCGCCGGATTCGCGCTTCCTGAGCCGCTCGAGGTCTTCTTTCAGTCGTAGGTTCTCGTTTTCAACGTTTGCGAGTCGCTTCCGTAGAGCTGCTGCTTCTTTCTCGGTCTTTTCGCTCTCGCGGAGACGGGCCTGGTGGCGGGTTTCGGACTCTTTGTGTAGATTGCCCATTGCTTGGAGTTTCTTGTCTAGCGTGTCAATCTTCTTCTCTGCTTCGGACTTTTCTTGTTTCAGTTCCTCAATCTCCCGCTGCAGGTTCTTGATTAGTGTCTCGGTAGAAGTTTTGTCTACTCCTTCCTTAACTGCCTTTTCGGAGGCTCGCGTCAGGGCATTTTTTGTATCTGTAAGCTCTCGTTGAGCCTTCTCGAGAGCGGATTCACTCTGGGAGAGTCTCTCTTCCAAAGCCGCTATCTGAGCCTCGTGAGCACTGCTGGATGTGGACTGTTCCGAGAGCTGTGCACGAAGATTGGAAATCTCAAGTTCCATGGCCTCGATGGTAGCTGACTTGGATTCAAGTTGTTGTACGAGGTCGGCAGGAGGCGACTCTGAAGGACCTGGCACGGAGATGCTGGCATTGTTGCGGTGCGACCGATTTTGAAGATGCGAGTTCTGCCTCTGTAGAGAGGCGATCTCTGCCTTCTGCTGACTATGTCAGTAACCTTCTTATCAATGCTTGCTTGGATATAGACAAAAAAACAGACCAGTTCGTCTGTCTCCGCCGCTTTCTGTTCGGCTTTCTCCAACTTATCTTTCAACTCCGCCGCATCAACGCTCGCTTCCCGAAGATCCTCGAGCTGCTCTTCCGTCTTCCGCCAGCGACTCGTTGACTCTTCCAGCTGCTTCTCTAGTCGCTTGTTCTCCTTCTCCAGCTCCTCTATCCGCATCGACTGTTTCCGATAGACCTCGTGCACGGAGTCACCATTCCCGGTCAAAGGAGGCAAAGATGGCGACTTTAAGGCATTCGATGGAGACGTCGAAGAACTTCCTTGAGAGACTGAGCCTTTTCGGAACGATGACGAGCGCATCTTGGACTGGATTGAGAGAGATGGTTGTCGAGTATGACCCGCGCGCGGGGTATCTATCTTGACGCCTTGAGTCTGGGGCTCGGCATCCGGCCCTGGAGA
Source organism: Aspergillus thermomutatus (assembly GCF_002237265.1). NCBI lineage: Eukaryota > Fungi > Ascomycota > Eurotiomycetes > Eurotiales > Aspergillaceae > Aspergillus > Aspergillus thermomutatus. The sequence continues at coordinate 79,797 of NW_020798095.1, read as the reverse complement.
AAGGGACGTAGGCGCCTCGGGCATGGGTTCCACTGGCGACTCTGGGCGCTTTTCGGGCTCAGCTGTAGGTTCAACTTCAGGCTCGGGTTTTAATTCAGTGTCGGGCTCCGCTTGCTGTTCCTCCTCTTTTTGCGCTTCCTTCTCTGTCGATTCAGGCTCATCTTGCTTCACTTCTGCGGGGGCTTCTTCGGTAGGCGTGGCGGCCTCTTTCGGTGTGTCCGCTTCCTTTGGAGCTTCTGGGGTGGCGGCCTTCTTGCTGGCCTTTTTCTTCTGCTTCTGGAGCTGCGCTACCTGTTCGACAGAGTATCAGCCGTCAACCATCTTCCTCAAGGGTTGTCACTGCATAGGTCGGATGCGTGTAGGATTTCCAGGCTTACTCTTTTCTTCGCAGCGGCCAGCTTCTCGGCCTTGATGCGCTCCTCCTCGTCCGCCATCGTGAGTAACCGTCTGGAGGTATTCACAGTGATGATTGTTGTAGGGGAGGAATTGGAGGAGACCTTATCTAGTTGTGTACGGAACGGACAGCTTTCCCCGATCCACAAGACGTGCACGGACCATAGCCATTTAGTACTACTCGTCTACTCCGTACTCCAAACGTACATACACCTACTAGGGTTTCTTGCCCATTATGAATCACGATTAGGACATGCTATATGTACGTGTAGATAGCTCCTAAGTCAATATGAATTCCGAAGTCGTCGCTTGTTGGATGTATATCTTTATTCAATAAGTAAGGGACTCAGATCATTCATGCCCAAAGATATTATATCTGTTCCGCCCAGAAGAGATCTGGTGGTACATTGAAGATATCATTATAGATGGGATGGTTTCTCATCATCGTCCACATAGAAAAGAACAGGGTCCTGACTTGGAAGAGAAGAAAAAGATTCATTGATACCTCTCTACGGAGTACAATAGGAAGCGATGCTAACATCACATGATCTTCTCACCATCTCTACCTTATGACGTAGTTATTATTGACTTACAGCCATCTACGGTTCAGTACACCATGAAAGGAAAATCTCTTCTTCATTTTGAAACATCTAAAATTGCAAGGGGGAAAAGACATATTGGTCATTACAAAAGTGTATCACCTCCTGAAAGCCAATCTTCACAGACCCCAGTGCGGGGAAGATCAGCCTCAAAGTTATCAGTGACAAGCCCTCGAGCTACACGCATGGGATCGGCATAGCAGGTCAAGCATGGATTTTCCACTCAGTAATAGACATCTCGTCGTGGAGCCTATTGGATGAGATGCATATGCAGGAGTGGTCATTTGTAGGTCTCTATCTCGCGGATAAAACGCACCAGAACATCTCGTTATAGCCAGAGGGATGATAGCGTAGCATTTCCTATCATTGTTTGATATTGTAGCCTTGTAATATTGATCTCCAAATCCTCATGGATTATTGAGCAAAGGATGCTGTGAATCAAGACTTCAGACCGAGGAAGATGGACAAACTGCTTCTTATACCATGTTCAGTCTCAAAATCATGTCATAATGACTACCGGATTATTGTCGTCACGTTCGTGAACCCAAGGATCTACAGAAAAATTCGAAGCTGAAGAGATTTCATTGTAATTAGATTACATTGAATAGCCCAATTTCAGCTTGAGAAGAGCACTGCTGCTGCCATTAGAATGAAACCCACGTGCGCCAGACCAGGTTTCAAGCTATGCAGCGCATCAAAATCGTTATCAAGGTTGAATCAATCCGAAGAACAAGTCTTGAAACCACAGATTACGACAAGGGGCATGATACCGCCGTTGCCGGTCACCAAACGCCCCTCGCCGCGGAACATGCAGGTTGAATGCAAAAAAGAAGCAGGCCAACGCCGTAGAAACATGAACAAGAAAAGAAAGGAGTAGAAACAATCATGAAAATGAACAAAGAAGAGAAGAGGTTGTCGAATCACCGAGTCGGAATTAGACTTCCATTTGGTCGGCAATCTCCTCGCTCATGGCGCGAACTGTTCCCTTACTACCTGATCTCGATCGGAACTCCTCGTCGCTGAGCAAGTAATTGTCGTATTCGTCAACAACAGGGCGCGTTGGCGGGGATGAAGCCTCCTCCTCACTCTCGCTCTCGAGGTTCGCGCGATCTCCGAGCCAGTAACGGGCTCGCTTGCTTGAACCCAGATCAGGCGTCATGTATCCCTCATTAAACGTTCGCTTGCCGGTGGGTGTGGTGGGGAGTCCGTCGCCCTCTTCGGGTGTGTGACTGAGAATGGGGATCGCTCGAATGTAGAGGTAGCAGACACGTTTCCGAAGGCGATTGAAGAAGAAGTAGTGCAAACTCCAGATCGCACCGTCATCTGCATCCGATGGGTCTTCTTCAGGCGAGTACGAATAGTATGAGCACTCCTTCAGTGACATATGTTCGTCAATTATTCTCCACATTCTCGGGCCCCAAAGAGCAGACGCTCCGCTATTGTATGATCCAGATATCGTCACGGGAGACGGGGGCGACATGTCAATCGACTCGCGAGGTCGCAGGTTAAACAAAGTTGAGTCCACCGTATTCATGACCCTCTTTAGGCTTCTCTCGCGATGAAAATCCGAAGGGCGCAAAACGTGGGAAAAGTCATAGTCAGGATGGCTTGCATTGAGTGTTGCAATCAGGTAGGCAAAAGTCCGGCGACTGGAGTGATCGCTCAGGGGGCCAAAAGGACTCGACCGCGACAAATTGAGTGAAGCAGCCGCGTCGGATGCATTGGGAGGTGAAAGCGAAGCAGACAGACGGAGGACTGATTCATATTGGGCTTCGAGTGATTGTTCGATGTTCTTGTACAATTTCCGGTCGGCGCGAGCAGCCTTTGTCGTATACAGGTCGCATCCACCCACGATGTGACAATCATCCGTATCGAAGGTAAGTGAATTCGCGACGTCTTCAAGCTCGGGGAGAGGAAGATACTATTAAGACGCATATGTCAGTATAACAGAACAAGCCCCGCGGTAAAGATGTGTATCGGCGCAATGTGGAATGCGCACCTTCATCTTTGTTCGAGTTATGCCGTGAAGTGCTATCTGGGAGAGATAAGAAGCGACGGCTGGTGAGCTTATTGGGGCAAGAGCCGGATATCAATGCGTCACTTTCTGGTCAAGCAGGAGAAAACAGAAAGAGGTCGATTCGACGCGATGGAGGATATCCGCGCGGATGAGGTCAAGATAGTGATCGTGGTGGACTGACCGCTGATCGGAGATAAGAGCGATTGCGCTGGCAGCTGAAGCAACGAATAAATAGGCCGACAGAGCGCGGTTGTGAATGTCTCAGATGAGATTTCTGTGCTGAGACAACCCTTCTCAACAGATTCAAATGGATCCGAGGATGGAACAGGGATTAAGAGGGGACTGGTTGATGAACAGCGATACGGGGTGGTCCAGTTTGCGCGTTGTCCGAAGGGGGGGAGGGTAGTCACGTGGTAACTGCGACCGGCCAGTGATATCACGCACTTACTTCACGGGTCCAAAGGAAACACTGTTGCAGACCCAAACAATGACGATGATGTGAAGACCAGCCCAGACTTCACATGAGCCCTTCGCTGGATAGATTGGCGATCACGTCCTTTGATTCCTGGAACCGGCCAATGTAGTATTAATTAGTGTCTCAAGTCGCATAGTAGAAGACAACGCCTATGTACGTCCAAACGCCAGTAGAACTGCCCTCAAAAATGCGGACAGCGAACACCCAAAGAAAACAGTATGAACAGGGAAACGCTCGCTTGTCAAACAGTTGCTACATGATCTTCGTAACCACATCTTCCTCAACCTGAAGGAGGAGCGACATTAGCCTAAATCGGACATGTGACGTGTTCACATCGGATGAGGCTAGGAAGACCCAATGAAGAAACGATAGTTTTGGAGATATAGTGAATAGAGGTGTGATGAAAATAGGGGCTGGAGAAGGTCTCGGGCACATAAACGCGATCGGAGGAAAGCAAGCGGATGGAGGAATAGGGGATCTGAGACTCATTGCTCTCACAACCTCTGCACGTTGCGGTTGGTGTGAAGCTAGGGGATCCTTGATGTCAGGGAAAATCAACTCACCTCCATATCTTCCAGACTATCCTGTTGACTGATACATCTGAGCACATTCTTCTTGCTGCTCTCCTGCATCTCGCCCGCAAGCAGAAGCTCATCGAGGATGAAGTATGCCTTTTGGAAGTTGAATATGATGTCGAGCTCGCAAACGTTGCCGTAATACTTGTCCATCTGCTCAACATATCGATGCACGATTTCGAGGGTAATCAGTTCGTTATCGGTAGAAGCGCATCCGGCGATGAAGAAGAGGGAGGCATAACGGCGGTAGACGACCTTCGTGTCTAAGAAAGGAACACAACAAAAGTCAATTCATTGATGCTGCAGTGTGCGAAGGCAATCCTTGGGAACAAGGAGCGTACCTTTGTACTCAAGGAAATTGCACATCCGGGTCCGACGGGACAAAACGAGCTGGGTCACATCTTTGATAATCTTGGCCTTCTCCTTGGGTGAGAGAGTCGTAAACCATTTGGCAAGGCGCTGGATAGGAGCAAATTTCAATCAGTCAAGGAGCCCTGGGATCAAGTCAAAGAACTGGGTGGGCCACGAGGCATACCACTTTGCCCTGCCGCGACAACAGGATCAGGTAACTGTAAGGCGACTGTCAGTTTTCATAAAGAGTAGAAGAACGTCTCGGCAAGGATGCCTTACTGAATTGCCATGATGTTCTCTGGGGTAGGGTACAGTTAGCAAAAGAAATGCCACAACTGGGTTTGTGGACAACTTTAGGTCGGAGAAGGAGCTGGAGAAATTATTTGCGCGGGCCCGTGTGGGCGAGGGGGGAAATTGCCCCGCTGACATTATTCAGGAACATCTTATCTCACCACGTTCTTTGGCAAGCCACTCTGTACAATATTTGAACAATTATCCTGATTGAGATTGTTAGAAGACAAATGGGAAGATCTTGAAGCCAAACATTAGTCTGATGACACAAATTTAGGAGATTACTCCGTACCAGCCACAGCATCTGTGTTGCTCTGCCATCTCCACCAGCCCCTTTGATTGCTCTTTAACTGAGCAGGTAGCCTTCTAGAGCTTTTACTATGCTGACATTATCTAACTCACTATTTCAGTAGGCCTCTCCGAAAGTATAGCATAAGCATACCCTGCTCGGTGATGGATATACTGGTTGAATGAGGTGTATGTATCTTCTCAAGCAGGTCGACATCAAAGCCATGCTTGATGCCAATGTTTCCTGCGACTGTCGCAATACTCGCGGTCAGAGAAACACAATTAAGATTATCTACTTACACATCCAGTGTACCCCTACGGACACTTTGTTTTCTTCATTGTTAAATGGCAAGATTTTGGGAATCTTGTATGACCTGGGTCGCCTGGTCTGTGCCAAATAAATAAATTTGGCAGTACTCCTCCGTACAGTCAAGCCCCATTTGGCAAAGGATGCTAGCCTCCTAAAATCTCTCTGTGCACCTATATTGCTATTGAAATAGCTGTGTACCTATTCTTCTACCTATGACTTTATACTAGTCATCTTGTGGATCACATTGACGAACCTGGATTTAAATGAGAGCTAGTGTGTTTTCATTACCACTCAAACATTGATGTTCAGCGTTCTTTCAATATGAAATGACCATCATCTGACTAGTTAAGACCTCTATGGTTCCTCTTGAACACCCTTGAGCTCAGCTGCAGTTGAATCTTTGCTTGGAGACCATTGTTCTGAGAATCAGATCCCAGATAGAAGCTCTACAGACCACAGATACTGCCTGTTCACAACACAACCACCACTTGATGATGACTTTATCCATGTGATTCGATTGAACTAGCTTCCGAAATGGAAGAGTGTCAACCTATCATGCTGCCAGAGATCCGATATTTTTGTCGTCGGAACGTGGCCTAGATGGGACGAACAAGAAACTCAGATTGGGCCGGGAGCCAAGGTTATTGGACCTGTCACTCGTACTATCGAGCTGGATTATTCCCCGTGGGATCCCCCATTGGAGATCCCTAGGATGGTTCTAGTCATTAGAATCTAATTATTAGACATGGGCATTTCCACTGGCGTTGATGCCATCTGTAACCCCACTCTCTGCGCCTCGCTGAGTTTGCGGGGTTAGTCCCCGGCTCTGCATTGCGGCATTTGGTATTCGGAAGCACCGACAAATGACGACGACAATCTATGCCGGATTGACATCGGATTCGAACTTTTATCGGATCAAGGGAAGACCTCAGCTGTCAGAGGAGACGGATGGCACTGGGAATATAAATCGAAGCCATGGTTGTCCGTCGCAGACCATAACTTCTAGGAAAGGATTGCAAGGCACAGACCTACACTTCTTGATAAACACATGCAAACTTACCCTAGTCTACTCTGGATACGATGACAAATTTGAATCAGCCCGAGGATCATGTTGATGTGCTCATTGTTGGGGCTGGGCCAGCTGGCCTCATGTTGGCGAACTGGATGAGCCGATTAGGAATCAAGACTCGCATCGTGGACAAGCGTAGCACAAAGGTTGGTCCATTTGGCCTCCACATTGAAGACTTACTGATTTCCTGCGCAGGTATTTAGCGGCCAAGCAGACGGGCTCCAATGCAGAACACTGGAGATCTTTGATTCCTTTGACTTTGCCCACCGCGCCTGGAGAGAATCGAACCACATGCTGGAAATCTGCCTCTGGAACCCCGACAAGGACGGCGTTATCCGTCGATCTGACCGTATTCCAGATACTATCCCTGGCATCAGTCGCTTCCAGCAAGTCGTTCTTCATCAAGGCCGCATTGAACGGTTCTTCCTTGACTCCATCAAGGAGCACAGTAACATTGCCGTGGAAAGAGGAGTGATGCCCACTTCTTTTGAATTCGATGCCTCCAAAGCTGCCGATGTCGATGACTACCCTATCACTGTCACCTTGCGCACCTTGACAGAAGAAGAGGCCACCCCAAAGCAGCAACAGGCTACGAACGGCGCTGCGGTTAGCGATGGGTTGTTCCGGAGTAACCTCTCCCCAGATGACACGGACGACATGCTACGAGCAGCTGAGCTGGATAGCCGCGCAAATCAGACCCAAGTTGTCAAGGCTAAGTTCATGGTTGGCTGCGATGGTGCACACTCGTGGGTCAGACGCCAACTAGGCTTTCAGCTGGAAGGAGATTCGACAGATTACATCTGGGGTGTGCTCGATATCATTCCCATTACCGATTTTCCGGATATTCGAATGCGCTGCGCGATTCATTCTGCGAACGCAGGATCTGTGATGGTCATTCCTCGCGAGAATAAGCTCGTTCGGCTATACATCCAGTTGCAGTCAACAGTCACCGGAGGTGGCAAGGCAGATCGGTCGAAGATCACACCGGATATGATTCTCAAGTCCGCGCAACGCATCCTTCATCCATATAAGCTGGACTATTCGTACTGCGACTGGTGGACTGCGTATCAGATCGGTCAACGAGTTGGAGACAAGTTTTCGCTCCAGGAACGTGTGTTCCTGGCTGGCGATGCAGTGCATACCCACTCACCAAAAGCTGGTCAGGGTATGAACGTAAGCATGCAGGACGGTATGTGTTATATACTATCTTCCGTAGTGATTGATTGAACCGTACTAATAACCCTCAGCTTATAACTTGGGCTGGAAGTTAGCCCATGTGGTGAAAGGCTACAGCGACAGCGCAATCCTCAAGACATACCAATCTGAAAGGAGGCGCATCGCTCAAGACCTAATTGACTTCGACTATCGCTTTTCTCGTCTCTTCTCCGGTCGTCCAGCCAAGGACGTCATGGACGAGGAGGGGATCAGCATGGAAGAATTCAAGATGGCGTTCCAGAAAGGAAACATGTTTGCCAGTGGTATTGGTAAGACAATGCAGTCGCTTCTCGGTATTTGAGCTTACTCGGTCTGACCATATTGAAAACAGCTGTCGACTATGGCTCTAGTATCCTCGTTGCAAAGGAGGGAGACTCAGTCGAACAAGGCGACGGCACGGATGTCGCAAGCAAAGACAAAAGCCTCCGGGTAGTCAGCAAGGAGCATCTGTCAACCGGTATCTCGGTTGGCATGAGAATGCCGAGTTTCAAGGTGCTCAATCAATCCGACGCTCGGCCATGGCATCTCCAGGAACTGCTGAAAAGCAATGGCCGATGGCGCGTGATTGTCTTCGCTGGTGACCTTACCAACCGCGAGAATTTCCGCCGCTATAGCCAGCTGGGAGAGAAGCTCAGCAGCCCGACTTCATTCCTTCGCAGATATACGCCACCTGAGCAGCCGATCGATAGCGTTATCGAAATCCTGACTGTCCATGCCGGACCCCGCACAAGCATTGAACTCCTAGAGCTCCCCGAAATATTCCATCCGTATAGCGAGAAGCAAGGATGGGATTACTGGAAGGTGTTTGTGGATGATGAATCCTACCACGAGGGTCATGGAAAGGCGTACGAGAACTACGGCATCGATCCCAGACGTGGAGCGAGTGTTATTGTCCGACCAGATCAGTACGTCAGTTGGCTCGGTGAAGTGGATGATTATGAGGACATGGAACGCTTCTTCTCTGCGTTTATGAAGCCACAGTCGGAGCTGGCCCAGAAGGGAGTTCCTGTGGCTGCGGAAGCTTCCACTCTATGAGAAACGACCTTTGTCTTGTTTTTTCTCTCTAACCTATGTGAGACGATGTCTCAGTAGATGTTGTGGATCTTTGCTTGAGACTTTTCCTTTTATTGTCCTAAATCGGAGGATGTCTGTGAAAAATTTTCATCTCTTTTCAACCCTGGAAGAATTCTCTTCAACCAGAGCATGTGGAGAGGTGCACTTGCGAGGTCAGGATTCTGGATTTGTACTTGGTTACTGCATGCATCGACCGTGAAGAGCCGACAATGGATTCGGGTCTCGACCAGTGGATCATACAACGATTAAGGAACTCGATCCATAAGCATGAGGATGTCAGAGCCCACTGCAGTTAGATTCTTGAGTGGCTGAACCGGTCCAGCCAGTCCACCAGTCCCATGGATCACTGTGCATAGGGTCATTGTAGGAGTATAAGCTCTGAGAATTGACTTCGAAATTGTTGCAGAGCATATGGTGACGGAATCATCATTTCATATCGGAATCAGGCGGAAGAGAGGGCGAGTTCTGATGTTTTTGAGCTCCAACGGTTCTGTTGGTAGGAGCAGTCATCACCTACTACGGAGCAGCACAGTAGTTGTGTGCTAGAATAATCCCCAGTACAAGCTCCAGGTGCATATGCACTGACGCCCAACAGCTGGCTGCAGCTTCTCTTTGCTAATGACGATCATGTTCTCTGACCCCACTTAGTTTTCACCTTTTAGCTTCGATGATATAGGTCTCTGTATTGACCAAGACCAAAAGATCAATCTGATTGATCCATAAGGTGGCTCAACTTCTACTGGTGATTTCATGATCCCTCCTCCCATGCATGACGTAGCAGATTGTCCATTTCCGCAGCATATCGTCATTGTCGGCCTCCGGACATTCCGCACAGAATAAAATATCCTTCATCCCTAGAATCAAGCGGCGCATCAGATCTACGCTTTGCAATCTTAATTTCCTCGTCGTGGCCTCGTCCGACTGCGTGTTCGAACCTGCGTCGTGGTGACTTACCCAGTATACTAGCTTGCGCAACTATACGCAATCGCAACCACAAAACTCTCCAAAAGAACGAGATAAGAACAGCAACCAGCTCAACAACTAGTCAAAATGGCCCTCAGAGGAATCCAGCTCGGCCTGAGAGTATGGGAGGTACGTGCAGACTTCCATCTACAGCCACAACGTCTTTCGACAGAGAAGCCGGACGGATAGCTAACATACGAGTAACGTGCAGTTCGTCTTCTCCGTGCTCGTCATGGCCTTGATAGGTAACATCATCGCCATGGCGTTTGCAGGCAACCCCGCCACGATCAACTACAGCATGTACACTGCCACATTCTCGATTGTATCGCTATTCTACCTTGTCCCTGCCTCGATCAACCTTAGCTGGGCCATTCACCCCATCATCATGATCGTGCTCGATGTTTTGAACAACATCTTCTTCTTGTCCTGTGCAATCGCACTGGCTGCTCGGCTGGAATGCCACTCCTGCTCCAACCAGGTACGTCGCGACATCCATGACCATCCTCGTTTGCAGTGACTAACGAGCATAGGACTACCTACTCCGCAACGAAATCACCAACGGCGCCCACAACCGTCAGAAGCGATGCCGTGAGGCCCAGGCATCTGTTGCGTTCTTGTGGTTCGCTTGGGCTGGATACATGGCTTCGACGGTCGTCTCTATCCTGATGGCTCGTAGCTCTACCGTCGACATGCGCAGCCGGACCGGTCGTGCACCACGGGCACGCCCTAGCATGGCTCAGGTTTAATGGTCAAGTGATCCTGTATGTGATCCTTTCTTTATGGCGAGAGATGCTCTAACAAGTGGTTAGTTTTCGGTACGCAGACGTCTCTCTGCCAAAGCTAATGCAATTGTAACGACAACTGTCAATGCTGAGAGGTTCTGCATTGGCGCCAATGATGCACGATTGTTCGATGATCTGATGCCGATGAAAAATAGGCTGGGATTGACACGGGAAAAAACTACTCGGTACTTAATGTTAATCTGGGGTACACCTTTATAGGAGTCATAGGACGGAATTTGTGCAGGATAGGTCTATGGATGGCGGGGATGACTGGATGATGGGAATGTTATTGGTTTCTTTCATATTAGTTCTTCTGTACTTTATATGTACTAGGATGGCTTAATACTTTGTTTTGATGTACTATTTTGGGAGTAACAAAATGTTTCATGCAGAGTAAATCTTAATATCAACAAGAAGCATAGAACATAGACATCGACACAAAACCACACCAACTTCAAACATCTACACTATGCCGCTTGACCGTCACGATCATCGACTTTCGCACAATATCCTTTGCATCTCCGAAGTATCGTCCTGATCGAAAGCTACAATCGAAAGCGTCAGCCAGATACTAAACGACCTAGACTTGACACATACCTCCAATTCAAATTAGCCATCACAACATTCTGCACTCCCCGAATATACTGTTGCACTTGAGCATCGATATGCTCACCCCAGCTCGGAAGCTCTGCCAGTGCAAGATACCAGTCCTTATACCGAGCGACGAGCATATCGCCGATATGGTTGAATGCCATTTGAGCGGGCATGCCAGAGTGACGGCATATGGCGACGACGTTGTGTGTTACTCCTTCTTTCTGGTTGCAAATCAGTATCATTTGTGGGATTGAGGGATGAGGGATTAGGGAGGTTACCTCTTCCTTGCAGTAGGAGAGTATATCGTTCTGTCTGTTTCACTTAACATCCGGCTGAGATTAGAATGGGAAGACTTACAGAAGAACAAGGTCCACTCCAACACGTTCTATCTCCTTGATACTTCTGCACTCGAAGACGTGGTCTGGGATATCCAGTTTGTGTGCGTACCTGATGGCATGAGTAGAAGTGCGTTCATGTCATGGGCCTAGACATACTCGACCAAAGCGAAAAGAGGCGCAACACCGGCCGACTGCCTTCGCAATGCCAGCATCTCGTCCAGAGACGGGTATCGGCCCAGGGAACAAGTACGGACTTGCTCTATGCTCCCCTTGCAGTAATCTCTCATCGCGTCGGCGAATCTGCGTTTGACTCCTGTATAGACCGCATGAGTAAATGCACGAGGAAGGTTCATGATTCTACATACCAACAGGGGAAGCCTGAGTCTCGTCAGCGAAATTGACCGAACCAGGAATTAAGAGGGAAGGGGCCGTACCTGGGCCACGCGCTGCCACACCGTGTTGTGAACTCGAACCAGGGAGCTTTCTGCCTCAGACGGCAGCTGAGCACCCTCGTCCAGCATCCCGGCGAGTAAACTGTCGATGAGTTGTTGTGCCCGAGCCGGATCGTCCTTCAGGCCTCCGTTATCGAACACTGCCAGAGATATGCTCAATACTCAGACTACAAGCGCTTCCATATGGAAGGGACCTACTATCGTCGAATGGGAACACCCAATTCCCCCAATCACACACCGTGCGCAATTCCTCCGGTCCAGCATGCGGCGCCGCGACGGAGCAGAAGTATGAGAAATCGGTTTTGCTCAGAATGCGCCGAGATCTCTCATCGAAGGAGCATTCACTGGTTAAAGAGACGAGTTAGTCGGCTGGGTCTGTAGTTATTTGGGGCTAGGATACCTACTTGGCCAACCATTCTTCGGATTCTTTCCTCACCTTTTCGTAGTGCGGATTGACCACCGGATTCTCGGACAGAAACAGCACGAATAATTGAGGCAGATGGACGGGGATATGTGTATCCTGCGTCGTTGTCCTCTTCTCTCCCAGCCGGACTGGGTTCTCGTGCACCATAAAGTCCGTCATTTTGGTCGATGGATATAGATGATATAGACAATGGCTGTCTGGATAGACTCCTTAGAATCAATGTGATTCTTATCTTCAAGATTAAAAGCCATCGCAAAGTGATCATGATCTTTATACCCAGAATCCTCCATGTCGATCAGAATCTGGAGTGGACGGAAGAGTGACAATGGACCTCCCTCAGAGAACAATATTCGAAAATTGACTTCCCAGAACCCATACTCAAGATACTCCGATAGCGCTAAACGCATAGTCTTTCTGTCTTTTGACCCAAAGTTCGGAGGATGGCTGCCAGATAGAATTTCTTTCATTATCACTGACTAATGGGTTAGAGTTCGCCCCGTTGTCTCGCTATGGTCTTCGTGGTCATCAATCACAACCGCAAAATTGATATCGTGCTATCTCAATGTGCAAAGTTCATCTCCAGAATGTGCCTACATGTGGCTTCAAAGACAAAGAAGATGGCCTTGATATTGTTCTCCACTGTGGAGAGAACCACTTCGATCGAGCAACTATCTACTGCGTAGATCATTGCCTGAACCCCTTTGCTTGACACATGATTCCCACGGGTTACCAACAACTGGGTTCTGAATCTGATCTTATCATCTCATCTGGAGTCAAGACAATAGATTTAAGGTGACACAGCCTGTCAGCTTCAAGATACAATGGCTACACAAATCTGTCGCAAGGCGATTGATCTGAACAATGTCCTCGCGGATAGGTAGCCACCAACATCCAAAACTCCCTTCTCTCAACAAAGTATACTGACTCAATCCCGGCAGGTCGGTACACTAAAGCCACGCTGAAGTCTCTTTTCTTTATTTCTCTCATCTTCGCCTGCAATGGTCGCTGAAGATCGTCAACGTGGGCTGGGAATGAATGAAAATCGGTTCTACCTCGGTGTTTGGCGAATGCAAGACGCTTGCAACGGACACCATCGGTTGGGTGGTCACCGTCCTCATTCGTTCAACCTCGTGCTGCTCGGCGCAATAATCACCTCGCTCCAATGACCGAAGTCTCTAACCTAGGCTCATTGATGCGAAGCTATGATGGGGATCATGCCAAAACAGGAGTACCTGATAGGCTACGCTATAGGTCTCCCCTACCTCGAATATCAAATTCTTGCGCGGTCTCTCGACGATGCTCCACTAGTCGCTTGACTCTTTCCAAAGCAGGAAACAGTCGATTACGATGATTGACTCGAGATACGAGAGGGCTTGACTTCTTTGTTTCGATCAACGCAATGGCTTCGTATGCAATGAGTGCGGTATTATGGCGTTGCCATGAAGGTTTGTAGAGGATTGCTCAGTGCCTATGGTCTGACTATCACCTCTCGAAGCTGGAAATGGGATGCAGATGGAACCGGCCTATATAATGTCGTAGCTGGAACTGTTGATAGCCCTAACCATGCAGACATAGAGCACAATACCAGTATGTCTTCTACTTCCTCTTTTTTGAACTCTTCCCCGCGGGTTGGGGAAACGATAAGCAAATGGGGCTATTCATTCAAGTGGACTGATAGCCACCTCGCCCAGGAGACAATCAAGCCTTTGCGCCAGGAGTATGATACCCTTGGTGCTGCGGCATTGGAGCGAATCCAAGCAGTTCGTGCTGCTCTGCTCGAAGAAAGCAAAGCGAAAGGCACTTCTCCGCCCCCAAACGATCTCTACATTCTTCTTCGAGATCACCACAGCGAAGACGAGACGCTGTCCCAGTTCTGGAATGAGCTCCATACCGTTCCTGACTGGGTAGATTGGGAACAGCTCGAACGGGGCCAGAGGTTCTTCTACCGGTACGCCATTGCAAACATCGTCGGCTTTGCGTTGCAAGGGTTTATGGCGGAAAATTCGGTAAGACTTTCATCTGTTGGCATGTATCCTGTCAGCAGCCATGATCACTAACAGTCCTTCCGTAAAAGGCCGCCTCGGGAGTCGTCGAGGTCCTCGTCCGAACCGGTGGGTTTTCCACCCGTATGCTCCTCGGACGCTTGCTCGAGACTTTCCAGTGGCTCATCCAGGTCACCTCGCCGCCATCCAGCCTGGAGGCGATGGTCACATTGCAACGATCAGGGTCCGACTCCTCCATTCCGCGGTCCGACAACGAATCCTCAAGCTGTGCGAGAGGAAGCCCGAATACTACGACGTCAGTCAACACGGGGTCCCAGTCAACACTCTCGACTCGATCCACTCCATCAGCACCTTCAGCTGCAACCCTATGTGGCTTCAACTGCCCAAGTTTGGAGTGAGGCCTTCCCAACAAGAGATCGACGACTATATTGCTCTATTCCGGTACCTGGGATACTTGCTCGGTACTCCACCAGCATCCTTTGAGACATCCGAGAAAGCCAAATTGACCATGGAGAGCTGCTACCTCCATGAGCTCCGGATAACAGAGACCTCACGCGTGGTGGCTTACAACTTTGTGCAGTGTGTACAGAATTTGCCTGCACCGGTGCTTCATCGAAGCTGGCAGTCGGTGGATCAACGGCGACGAGCTTTGCGATGAGCTTGGCCTCGGACGGCCAGGGGTATGGCACTACCTGGCTTTCACGGGGCATTGCGTGCTGGTAGTGTTTATGGCTTGGATGCAGCGTCTTGTTCCTGGTCTTGATGGCTTTGTGATCAATGTGAGTTTGGCGCGTTTACTTGGGTAATGAGGTACTGACCGTCTAGCTTTTCCGATCAATTCTATACAGAGGCATTGTGCAAAGGAAGTCCCGTACTAGCTTCCCGTTCCAGTATGTTCCGCAAGAGGGCAAGAAAACGGGCAGGGAAGCATATCAGGCTGGCATAAAGGTTCAGAACGATCGGAAGATGAGTCACGTATCCATCGGCCTGTTTGAGTTCATATGCTTGTCTGTGGTCCTTGTCTTCGGCAGTATCACGGTGGGAGGTATTTTAGCAGGCGGGCTACGGGTACTTGAAATGAGTGGAAGAAGAGCACACTGATAATTGAGGTATAGAGCAGTATCAAACTATCTTGGAAGCTGTGTAGAACAAATCGAAGTCACAATCGAAGTACAAAGTAGTATCAAACTATCTTGAATGCCGTGTAGAACAAATCCAAGTCACATAGTGCAATATTCAGTCATACTGATATGCAATCCACCTTAGCACACACCTTGCCATGACCGGCTTCCTAAGGAAGTTCAACCCGTTACTGAGGAAAAGTTGCTTTTCTTTAGGCTTTTGCTTCCTCAGGAGGGGAAACGAACCACAGCGTCCGGCATAGAAGCAAAAGGCTCGTCCAATATTAGATTGAACGGCCGACCAGGGTGTTTCGCAGTCGTCGACGCCCTCTTTTTGTAGTGAGCCTTAGGTTCACGCGCGAGGAAGGCACCAGTCCTTGAGAATGAACTCCCCGGGAAGCTTTTCATTCTCAGGAGGGAACGAACCACAGCGTCCCGCATAAAAGCAAAAGGCTCGTCCAATATTAGATTGAACGGCCGACCAGGGTGTTTTTGCAGTCGTCGACACCCTCCTTTCGTGATGATGCCCTAGGCACGTCGAACAATGCTGAACCGCCGCAGCAGGGCAGCGTCTTCTTGCAATTGTCGACGCCCCCGTTTGTTTTGTAGTGAGCCTTAGGCTCGTGCGCGAGGAAAGGCACAATCCTTGAGAATGAACTCCCCTTCGTCCTTAGGAGGGAAAACGAACCACAGTGACCTGCATAGAAGCAGAAGGCCCGGCCAATATTGGATTGAACAGCTGCACCGGGCCTTCGGTTGATCGTCCACCTTCTCTTTCGCAATGATGCCCTAGGCACGTTGAATCGTATATTGAACCGCCGCAGCAGGCTAGCGTCTTCTCGCAATCGTCGACACCCCTCTTTTCCGTAGTCAGCTTGGACCTGAGTGCAGCCACAGGGACAATCCTTGAGAATGTACTCCCTCGTAAATTCGGGAGTTCCGATATCGCAACTCCATTGGCACGGAAGCTGTGCGGGTCTGCGAGTGTTGTCCGCAGAGCTGAGTATCCGAGCTCATTGTGCAATCTGTCTCTTTGATCAGTAATGCCATCTTGAACTTCTCAGCTTCGTCGTGCTGGGCATTTTGAGGCCATTCGCGACATTCGCATATTGGATGGGCAGACAAGGGACGAAGAATGTCTCCGTCCGACATTTTGAAAGGCCGTTCGAAACTTCGAATTCCTCTTCGACTGCATAGGTAGGCTTCCTCGGCGTCCTTGACTTCCTTGACTTCATCTTTGGAGGGCCATGTCTTGCATCACAGCCAGAACATAGAGCATGGCGATGGTGCCAAGTAATACTTGGTTGATTCTGCATGCCGCCGGCATCGTGGGTGCAGTCGCTGCTTGGTTTCCGGCACCTAGAGCAGAACAAGCTCAGGTTGAGCTCTGACACTTCCCACGAACCCTGTGGTAATGAATCATTACCTCCCGCAAATGCGATGATATTCGATCATCACCTCCAACAAATCCGGTGGTAATGGATGATTACCTCCCGCAAATGCGATGATACTCGATCATCACCTCCAAGGCGTGCGCCACCGCTCCTTTGAATTGAATAGGTGAAAGGGACTGGCCCTTCTCGATTGGATTGTCCGGAGCATGTTCGATCCGTATGGGTCCGATGAAGAGATTGGTCGCGCAGATCGATTTGACATCCATTTCACTTCGAGTATTGCCTGGACATCATGCATCTGACCAGGCCAATGTCGGCTGAGGTCACACAACTGACTTCAAAATAGGTACAGACAAGCCATAGAGCAGACGATCGTCTTTCTCTGTGCTTGGGAGGGAAGGACAGTATCGCAGGTTCCATCCCAGTGGGAGGACCCGACCGATGGCTGAACAGAATGAAATACCAAGTGGAGGCAGAAGCTTCACGAAACAACAACTTGTCAAGGTACCAGCCATAAGTCTCGAGACCAGCCAAGCTGGTAAGCGCAATCGCAGGTACAGACAACCATAGAGCTGACGATGGCCCTTTTCTGGGGTTGCGATACTGCCCACCCCAGTGGGAGGACCTGACCGATGGCTGAACCAGCATGGGAATGTCCAAGGACAGTTCGAAAATCTCCATCCCGTACCAAGTGGAAGCAGAAGCTTCAAGAAACAACTGACTTGTCACGGTACCATCCAAGAAATCTCGAGACCAGCCAAGCTGGCAAGCGCAATCTACTCAAGTCAGCCCACGTCTTTGCTACCCCGATAGGATCAGACTTACCATAGCCTCGACATTGTTTCACATGATTGGCCTGTACGCCCCCACGTGTCTCTGGGCGAGAGAAGATGGCTCGAGAGGGGCCGGGGCCCACGATTCGTCGGTAGAATCTTCGCATGAGCCCTTTCGACATCAGTTTCGAGTCTCGACGCCGGCATCCACTTTTTCAACGCCAGTTTCGACGTCAGTTTCCACATCCACACTCGCCTGGGAAAACTGGCCGAAGCACACCATTTTCTGACAGAAGATGGGATTTCGGCAACGCGGAAATAAAGATTTCGAAGGCTGAAGCGCACGTTTCATCGGTGGAATCTTCGTCGGCGAACCACCCGAACGTTGGCAACAGACCGGAAATGTCTGATGCGCAGGATTTTGAGTGAACTCATCACATGAGTCTTTCCAAAACCGATAATGGGTTTGGAGGAGACAGAAGCGCAAGATTCAGTCGCGAAGTCTTCGCCTCGCTCCGAGAGCTTGACAGTAGGTTCTGAAAGAGGCTATGAGCGAAGCACCTCGTACGTCGTTCCGATCTCGATTCTCTCGACAGAAGCGCAAGATTCAGTTGCAAAGTCTTGGCCTCGCTCCGAGAGCTTGACAGTAGGTTCTGAAAGAGGCTATGAGCGAAGCACCCCGTACGTCGTTTCGATCTCGATTCTCTCGACAAGGTAAAGAATAGATCTTGTAAGAAAGATAAAGAAGGATACAATGAGAGAATAGGGCCCAAATGCTAGCCCAACGACCTGGGTAAGAGAAGATGAAGTCTTAAGTCTTGCAGTGTGAGTAAGGAGAAGAGACTTCTGACCTGGGGTCCAGGGGGTCTTTATATATCTGCCACCGGCATTAAAACGGTGAAGCAACTGCAAGAATGATTACTTCTGGTGAATCCATAAAGAATAATGGGATAGGCGTGTGAATGGGGTTGACGCCGAGCCTCTGTATACTCACTATCTGGGCCAATGGCGGGAGACGATGAATATCACTGCGGAGCCCAGAGATGTTAAAGATCACCGAGAAGCCCAGAACGATGAATATCACTGAGAAGCCTAGGGACGATGGATCGCCGAGAAGCCCAGAACGATGAATATCACTGAGAAGCCTAGGGACGATGGATCGCCGAGAAGGCCAGAACAATGAATAACGCCGAGAAGGCCAGGATGATGAAGAACGCCGAGAAGGCCAGAGACGATGAAGAACGCCGAGAAGGCCAGAGACGATGAAGAACGCCGAGAAGGCCAGAGATGATGAAGAACGCCAAGAAGGCCAGAGACGATGAATGTTGCAAAAGGAAATCATGAGCATCCAGCGGACATTAACCTAGAAGTGAGCCTCTCTGATGGCCATGTCTATAGATGCATGCACATTTTGATTTGTTCTTAGTGATAAAGGAATACCGGGAAGGTATCCCATGGTATGTACATGTACACTATAAAGACCCGCTCAAGAGAAAGAACTTTGTACCGAGCCGTATCTATAACTAATTAGCATCCAGATCATTACAGTTGAGAGTGCAACTCACCCCTGAGGACATTGGCTGCCCAAAGCAACACTGCCGCTCCTCATGTAGCAGATCTTCGCTTCCTGACACTCCACATTGGTGCAGTTGGGGGACTTGACGCTCATCTTACCCTGATAAGTATTGTGCAAGCTTACCAGGTCGATATCTTTCTCCATAGCCTCCGTCACCCGATGCCAAAAGGTGGCATTCAAGGGGGCGTCCTTGTCCCAGCCTGCCGCGGGACCGTACGTGTCACGGGTTGAGTATTCAAAATGGAACGTGGGCCCCGTCGCTTTGAGGGTAGTATAATCGGAGACGTTGCTGAAGAAGGTGTAGGCCTCGTAGATGTTGAAGTCGCCAGTGTCGACTTCGTACATCCTGAACCCGCTGTTCAGGTTCGTCAATGGGGTGATGCTGGGCATGATCCAGCCGGTTGTCAGGGCTGTGTCTACGCTCTGCAACGTGCCGTTGTTGGCATAGTAGATCATAAACTGGTCCTCGTGAGTATGGCCAAAGAAGATATTGGCAATGACATGGGGCGAGTAGCGGTCCACAATCTGGTAGAAAAGATTAGTAGGATTAGGCAGGGGATTGGAGCCATCCCATCCGCTGAGAACGTGGCCAACGATCCAGACACGCTCGCCAGCATCTTCGGCCTTTTGAAGCTCGTCGATCATCCAGGAAAAGACGCCAGAGTTATCGGGGTTGGTGGAGTTGATGAAGTTGAAGTAGTTTGTCGAGTACCAGAAATCTGATGGAGTCAGTGCCTAGCATAATTGACCAGTATCCGGGTACTTTTACCAGTATTGAACGCAATAATGCGCAGACCGTAGTGAGTCTTGACGGAGTATCCACCGTAATGTGTGCGCGCCTCCGCGGCAGTCTTCTCATCGATCCATCCTTCGTGTTTCCAAAGTCCGGCGACATGCTTGTAGTTCCAACTCTGCTGTTCGCCCAGGGGCCCAGGGAGATTGTGAGGAGCATCGATGTTCTCCGGG
Organism: Aspergillus thermomutatus; assembly: GCF_002237265.1. Lineage (NCBI taxonomy): Eukaryota > Fungi > Ascomycota > Eurotiomycetes > Eurotiales > Aspergillaceae > Aspergillus > Aspergillus thermomutatus. The sequence continues at coordinate 59,754 of NW_020798095.1, read as the reverse complement.
CTAGTATCATGATTGCCCAGCGCAGCAAAGACAGGCCCGGTCAGGTATTCCTTGAACATGCCATAGATACTAGTCTCCGTGTACTCAACGTATTCTCGAGACATTTCCTGGACTGGATCATGCGACACAAGATCGCCAGTATAAAGAGACCAAGCCAGAGAATCCTTATCCTTTCCCTTTCCGGTCCCAGTCAAGGGCCCAACCGCCTGAAGGGCAGCCAGACCAAGATCATACGGCGTGTCACACTTGAAAGTTCCGTACGCCGGGGCAGGGAGGAGGACCTGGTCCTTCGAAGCAGAATTGAAGTTGTTGTTACGGCAGCACAGCCCGGACGAGCAATTACCCTCGGAGCTGACCGAGTACCGCGCATCCAGATGAAAGTCGGAAAGATGCAGCACCTTGACCCGCTTCCCGCTCGCCTTGGGAACGCGAGGGTTTGCTGGCTTAGGCTTGGGGAAAAGACCAGCGGTGTCCAGTGGACCTGTCGCTGGCGGGCCGCAGAAGGACTTGCTCAATGAATGGCAAATATAGTTGCCATCGAGACCCTCGACATCAGCGTATGCCAGCACTTGCGTCCAGACGGCGCCGAAGACCGACGCAGCATAGTCCTCTTCGCAGGTGGCATTTGACTTGAAACCGAACTGCTTGCAGAGCGCGATCATCGTGTCGGGCACTAGAGTCGGCGCATACAATGCTGCAGGTTTGGCCGCGGCCAACGCTGCCTTACATTTGGTGCAACTACCGTACGTAGCATTGCCATTGATGATGCTGGTCACATTAGCCACCACAGCCTTGACTAGATCATGCTGTTGACTGTCAGAGAGCTTCCTCGAAGGGTTTGGGAAGACCACTGGGTCGTTGTTCTCCGTTGGTATAGTGTTGGGATTGGTCAGATTGTATGGAAAAACAGTCTTAAGCACAGGATCCCGAATCACTGGCTGTGGCTCCTGAGTGGGCTCTGCTGGGAGGTAGTAGTAGGAGCTGTACGGTGCAAGTCAGCTACTTCACATTGCTAGGATCATCCAGACTTACGAAAACGCAGAAGTCGGAAATCCAGCCGGCGCTACATAAGAGGATGCGCCAGGGAGAGATGAAGCAGTTCCTTGACTCGGAATGGCCGGGAGGGTGGCTAGGATTGCCTGCCACTTCATTATTCTACAGCCCAGCCAATTGAGAGGACTCTAAGGAGATGCAGTCAGTAATGACTTGACAGAGTTGTAAAGAACACGAAGAAATCATTCCAAGAAAGTGTCAGATTTATACACCTGCAGGGAATCAATTGCGTTCTGTATCAGCTTGTGGCTTGATCAAGCTCTACCAAGAGTTCATGATGCGAAGCGGTAAACAAGCAAATTTCCCGTTTGGGACCAGTTGGTGATGCACGTGGGAGGGATCATCAAATTGAATGGGCGCCATATATAGAATCACAATGAGACAGTCTGACATATACCTAGGATCATGGAAGAATTCATTTCCGATATGCTCTGATATCTTGTTCCTCTATGCATTTAGCAAGGAGTTTTATTACGTATTTTTAACAATGTCAACAACGCCATGAAGTCTTTCGAGGCTTCGTGCTCCACTCGCCTTATATATCGAGGAGAGATAAGACCATGCAACAGTTGCAATTTCTACGCCAGACAGCATCGAACCAAATTATGAAGGCGAGGAATCTCAAACAACCGCCTACAAGCACTGGTCCCAGAACCTACAGTTCATACATCACATCTCCATGGGCAGCGATGTCGCGAGTCGCGTACCGATCACGCGTCAAGGGTCTGGTACATACTACCATATACGCTCAGCGCAGTCAACACAATAAACCTCGCTCAGTCGCTAGCAGGCTCAATTATGAACTTCATCGCGTGAATCTCGGGGCCCTGCTTGAGCAAATACCATGGCCCAGATATAAATTCTACTCCGGCTTGCCGGATAACCACCCAAGAAGCCGAAAGTCGGTCGCAGGTCTGGTACGCTGAGGATGGTTCTCATTGCACGGCAGAAAGGCGTTTGCTGAAGCGCATCATAAGAAATACTTCAACGTCGTGCGCATGAACCAGAATATTACTGTCGTCGAGAGGGCTGAATAGATCGGGCAGATCGGATGTTGCATGGGAGATGTGTGTTGGAAAGTCACCTATGCCACGGAATATTCCGTCATTGATGAGGCCAGACACGGAGACGCAGGTGGGCAACGGGGATATCCTCAGCTGTCTACATGAACTATGCCAAGTATGACCTCAGTCAACAGAGGTATAGAGAGTTAGTATCGGAGGCAAGGTCTTGCCCAAACCTACCAACGACTAGCCATGGGTAAGTAAGTGTCCAGGGCTAACAAACAACGATGTAGGGATAATCTACAGGATACAGACAATACAGCGTTCTGCAGCCCTATTCCACCCTCTTCTCAATCCGAGATGTGGAACACAGGATACAAGCTCAGATTGGCGTGGCTGATCCGCGCGGTCATGATGTCATCGCTATAGTCCGATACATCCGACCTACACAGCACACACAGCTCAAAGACCGAGGCTGAATATCAAGATGTGGACCGAAAAGATAAGCAGAGGCGAGAAGTGGTCGTCTATCGGGTTGAAAAGTCGGCAGTGTGGACTTGGGTGTACCTTATATATCAACAGTTTCCTACCGGATAGTATTCTACAAACAGCGATAGAAAATTGCATACGCATTCAGTGGAAGATTCCATTGTATTGGTTTAACTTATCTGCATCTGTCGTACAGTCATCCTCGAGCCAAGCAGAAATGCCCGTCGTTCCCTCCCTCAAAGACTCAACCTTCGACACCGACATCCGCGACCGTCATCTCATATATGACTACGCCGCACAAGACGCCCACGGCAACCCGGAGAAATGGCGCTATGAAATGTGGTTCTATAACGAGGACCGGATTGTCTTTGCCATTCACGGCGGGCCCATGGCCGGCCGTAAGAATTTCCAGACAGCCACGTACCAATGCATTCGACCCGGCGAGCTATGGCAGTGCAATTGGCTGGAAGAGACGGGGACCATCTGCTCGCTTGTATATGACATTCCTAGAAAGCGCATCACCACGTTGCTGGGATTTTCCAAGGGGCACTGGGAGAGTGCCCAAGCTGCGCATGGGGATAAGCGGAATGCGGACGACTTGGCGCGGTGGAGGGGTCTGGCGAAGATTGGAATTCAGACGGATCGGAAGCTCCTAAGTGAGCAGGCGGAAATTATGGAGGATTTCCGCGGACCTGGTAATTTGAAGCCGATTGACATGGACTGGCCGACACTGTAGGCGGCAAGGGTGTTGATTATATGGTCGATCTTGTACATATAGGAATTTGTCGGACAACGGTTGATTGCATTATGTCTTAATGATTGCTTTTGAGTACTCTTGTGACCAGTGCAGTGCCTCCTTTGTCATTGTATGAAAAGGCGTGTGTCTGCTTATCCATTGACGCCCGTCGGCCTGCCCACAAAGGTAGCAAAACAAAAAAAGACTTTATCGGCTAGACTGGTAAGCCTTATCAAGATTTCTGGTCTCAAGATGTTTAGGAGTGACGCGTGAAAGGTTCGAGTCCACCCGAACATATGTAAATGAGCGGCACCCCTGTACAATTATGCGCATCGGCAGTGGCATCGTTGGACCCTTTGAACGGCACAGGATCTGGTTCGACTGTGCTTTTGAGGGATGAACCAACGTCTCGCTCTTCGAAGTGACAATCATGGTATGTCACGAATGCACCATGATAGCCACGGTATTGAGCAAGAAAGTTTGAACAGAAACCTGGTACATCGAGTGATGAGCATTCGATGGAGCCCAGTAGAAGGACTGTTTCGGCTGAACCATCGTGGATGGTATCATAGGATCGATCTTCGGTGGTGCGGTATAGATGTGTTCCGATATCAATTGTGCGCAGGCATTGATCTTGTTAGCCAAGACCCTCATCAGCCGTCTTGGCTAGAAGACGAGCTCCCAGAAGAAGGTGCCTGGATGCAAACAAGCTCAATCATAATGTCATCCTTCCCGTGCAGGAAATAGCTGTTGGAAGACGGGGCTCGGCTAAGAATGGCAACCGCAACCTGCTCGGCTTGTTTACTGGACGTCATATTATCAATGAACCACGTCTTCCATGGGCTTCCGCCGAACCCAGGAGTCTGTATCGTCGCAGTCTTATCAGGCTCGGTCTCTTGAGCGAATGCTATCAAGTGGGAGCTAAGGTCAGAATGCAGATAGACAAGATCGGGAGTGAAGAATTACGTACGCTGCACAGGCAATGATTGCACATCGAAAAAGAACGGTGGGCAGTTGCCGAGCACAGGTGGGTTGATGAGCATTTGACTGAGGACGGTTTGAAGAGGGTAGGTATAGTCCCCCTTCATCGAAAGTTCGTATATGGCCCCTTTGAGCAGCTCCTTCAGGTCATGTGTGCATTGCGGACCCCAGACACCATCGCAGCCATTACTAGGCCCAGAAGGCGTACCTGTCAGATTTCCTACCCGGAAGGCAATCTCGGAGGTGCGATTCGCAGTAATGACGGAGCTGTCGATCCGCTGAGGGTCGTATGCAAGCCAGAAACTAGCCTTGACTATAGGCTCTTGCCCTTTGCCAGACGGGTTCGCGTCAAATCCATAGTACAGAGTGATATCATCGAGGAATAGAGGAGGAAAATCGAAGTTGACGGCTGTCTGAGCAAGAGGGTCGACGCAGCCACCGTCCCAAAAGGTACAAAACTGGGCCATGGTTGACGGCAAAGCGACCAACACCAACATCAAAATCATCCAGCCAGGTCGAAAGACCGATCCTGATCCAAGTTGGATAGACATTGGTGATTCCATGGTCGTCGGGACAAAGCGGCTTCACGAGTGGGATCGATCTGTTTATGGTATCTAGATGAGATTGATGAGGGAGCAGCGGCCAGAGACGACTGGCATGCTCATTACCGTGTTGTTGATGTTATTATTGTTGACGAAAGCCGGTCGGTCGGAGAGGTTGTCGAAGGGATAGACGGAACAAGGAGCGGAGGGATGAATGCGAAAATAAGGCCAAGTGGAGGTGATAAATAGAAGACCCTTTAAAGCATGATAGAACCCGCAACAAATACAATACCACCACCACTAGATAGATAGATATGGGGCAAAACGAGAAAGGGATTGCAGAAAGAGATGCTAGTGAGAGTCCCCTCCGCGCTTAGACGGCACAGGCGTAGACCGTCCGTTGTGCAAATGTGTCTAAACTGTTCTCGTGTAAGCAAATGTCGACTATTGGTGCTCGCGGACCACTTTGTCCACCGACCAGAGGCCAAGGACTTAGAATCGAGACGGTGTCCAAGCAACGGTGGTATTGACGGAGACGGGGGGAGAAGGGTCCGTTTGATATTACAGGAGTGATACTATGGTGAGTTGAGAGCTAGGTAGGATATCAATGGTGGAAGAACATGGCCTGACGAGGGAAGAAATGAGCGGAAGGGGAAAATAGTATCCGTAAGATGAGTAAGATTGACTCCTGATGAGATTATTATGGGTATGAGGAGAGAGAGAGGAGGCTGAGGAACAAAGCTTCAAGCCTTGTATTAAGGCCACGGTTGTAGAGGCAGAAGTCGACGATGGTACGGAGTATGGAGCAAATAATCTCCTCCCAGGTCAATGGAAAAGAAATATCATAGGCAATTGCAAATACGTAGATAGATAGAACGGAGTACAGATGATGACCCTGCTGACCTTCTCAGACAGTCAGTGATTCAAACAGATCATTTTTCTGAAATTCGAATTCTGATTTTCTATTATTCTCTCACTAATATTAATCCGCATAAATCAGGGCTTGTGGAGCCCGGGATTGGCCGCAGGGCATGGTGAAAGCCCGAAGAGGTGCCTTTTCTTCCACTTGCACAATTCCAGCGCTCCCTGATTTACCTGTGGACAGGACATTCTTGGCCCTGCTTGGCCAGCTACGCTAACGGGGGGTGCCCCCGCATATTTCTGGCCGAATGCGGCAGTTCCAGTGGATGATCCCAGACAGGGTGTCAGGAGGGGACCATTCAGGGAGCAGAGCCCGCACATATTTGGGCATTCTGAATCCTAGGGGCCCACTTGGTTTGTTTAGCTTGCCAGCCACCACCGCAATTTGATTGTTTCCCTTTCTGCTAGTAGGTAGTAAGTTATTTTACAACGAGAAGATTGACGGAGTATCTACGGAGTATTCCACAGATGACATCCATCAGCATTCTCCTGGTCTCCTCAAAACCCTGGAGAGATGATGTCGATGCTCCGGTATATTTAGGTTCACATGGCTGGTATCTTGATTGGAACAAAACAGTAATGTAGCCTGGAACTGTTTTCCCAAGTCAATTGATCAGGTGATGATCTGTATGCATGAAGCCGCAGAGTGAATCTCTGGTATCTATGTAGGTAACTGTGGGTGTTACCTTGCTTTATGGAGTACCTACTAGAGAGAGTGGAAAGTTGGGAACTACCTAGGTACTGAACCCTTAATCACTAATAAATGACCTGCCAAATCAGCAAGCCAATGTAGCTGAGCAATAAATTCCATATACCTACAGTCATCCTTATCACCAGCCGGTCAAGCATACCATCAGGATACTTTTATTGCAACACATGCAGCTCAGATTCATCCAGATTATTGGAGAAAAGTCCTGAAGAAGACAGGTTGAGTTTACCCAAACTACTCCATACAGAGTAATGATCTCACATTTCCTATCATGAATCTGTTCATGTTCACGTCCCATGGTTTTCTTCTGATAACTATGCAAAGTTCGTCCGTCACTCAACCCATCGCTAGCCACGGGGCCCGAGCATCTACTAGAAATTTTCTACGGTCTATCTATTTCAAACTCGACTATTCTAAACAGGCAATGGTACGGTGTGGCAATATTATTGGACTACGGAGTAGTTAACGGTGTATCAAACCACAAATCATCATGATAGCAAGTGTTTAAGAGCAGCAACTTGGTAGGAAGGGTACAGAGTCGGAGTCTCGGAGCCATTTGGGAGCCTGTACTAGACATCAACTTATCAACGCTAAACCCTTTGTTCTTCCCATGTGAATATAAACCAAGATGTCAAGATCAGTTGATACTACTATCCTGACCCAAACGATGATCGACACCCTGGCTCTTGAGTTCCACTGTTCATTGATCACCACCCTCGGAACTCCAAAGGACTTTACTTATGAGGGAATCTTTCGCCGTGCCCGACAGGACTATTTCGACGCAATTGGCGCTGATCACTCGGAGACTGTCAACTGTCAAGTGTCACCATTCTGACACCATGTCTCTCCTCTTACCTTTCAGATAGCTTAATGAGAATACATGTCTCAAGTGGTTGTACGCCGACGGTTATCCTGCATCTGTACCCTTGGACGCTCCAACCCCATCAATTGGAAGGTACTCAAGGGTGACCAGCAGAAATAGACAGTGAAGTCATCTGCTGTAGGCTCACAGTCACAGGCTAAATACAGCAGCGCTCGTCGCCGACAACAAAATAGCTGTTTAGCCAAGTACAGCCAGTCAGCCACATTTCCCTATTCTAGTCTAGCAGGAATCAAATTCAAGGGTTCAGCGGAAATGACCCGTTCGATTTGGAGACTTCCAGGTTCAAGCCAAGGGTTCTACGTACTAAATTCTACCGTAGCAGTGCTAGACCGCTAGCAAATGGGTTGAACTTGATGTGGAAAAACTACCTAGTTCCGTTTGGGTTTTGGCAGACCCAACCTTGAAGCTAGGTAATATCCGACGACGCCGGTATCCAATCAAAAGGCAGGTTTAGTTGTAGTCTTTCTATTGTGAACCTTGGCCACTGTGCGTCATTGCTTCTCTTGCATTTTGAGTCCATAGGTACTCCGTACTTAATTGTGTTTAGGCAGCACAGTTTTGCCGGAGTGCTTGGGATAGGACATCAAAGATGAATGAAAAGTAGAAAAATGCCTCATGGATATTAGTGGACAATGCTGGTAGGAGAATTATATTGTAAGATTGCGCTCACGACCCGACCAGTAACTTTCCTGGCAAGGTCAATAATAATGGCGTCGGATGCAGGATCTCCTGGGATCAGCCGTCCATTTTGTCTTCAAGAAATTTGATCCGGGCCTTGATCACCGCAGCTGACTCCGTAATTGACCTGGTCAGCTTTCGGATCTTTTCCAGCTCTCGTGTCCTGTTTCTCTCCGCAAGAGACACGATTTTCCGCACGGTTTCAACCTCTGCTGCCTCCATGTCCGTCAACCCGCGGATACTGGGATCCCGATTATTCTGGCGGTGTTTCTCGGCAGTGCGGACCCTGCAGACAGCCTTGACAAGAGGCAGAATGGCTGGTTGATTGAAAGTAAGCCACGATGCGTTCTCGGGCGTCGCCCCCTGGTGGTCCCAGATGATGTCCATTGCTGCTGCGCGCTGGGTGAACTTCTTCAAACTCTGAGCGCCATCAGGCACTGGAGCTACGTTTTGGACCCAGTCGAAGTCATGTGGGATCTTTTGACCACGGTTAGATGTCTCTTCACTCGCCTGGACGCCGGTGTTCTTCCTAGTGCGACCTTTTCTGGCCCTCTGCCATGCCTCGTATTGCATTCGTTCGTCTGGTGTCATCTGTGATACGGCTATGCTCTCCGGATCTCTCAAGTGCTGAGAGGCCAACTGTAAGCCTGTGAACAGTGCTAGGCTGTTCCCATCGCTGACCACTTTGGCTAATGCTCCCATCTTCTTGGCCGTTGTTTCGAGGTCGTCGTCTACTGATGGCACTGGGAGTATCTTTAGGTTCTCGCCCAGATGCTTCAGATCTGCAGGGTCTATCCCAGGTTCTGGATTTTGGGTGGTAGCAATATTACTTTGCTCATCAAAGCAGCCGCCTGTAGCTTGATTTCGAAATGGTAGGGATTGCGTATACATTTTTGGTGATGAAAGACTTGATGGATCAGAGGGACTGCGTGACATCTTGGCAGCGATTGGACTGCTCGAGGAGAATAGGTTGTTTGCTTAAAGTAGGTGATCCGAAAGAACTTGATGAAGCCTCTCAGTCAAATTCACATTGGCTTGATGTATATGTGAGTTCCCAATGTCAATGTCATAAAAAGATCCGATGTTGATGACCCACTTTGACAAACAAAGGGTACCTCAGTCCTGCCAGCTCTTATACTTGGTTGTATAACTCATCCTGAGATGAAAATCATACGCTGACAATGAAAGTGTCAGATGTGATGCGGTTCAACGATGGAGAATGTCTGATCAATGAAGGGAGGTCGAGATCTATAAAGAATGAAGCGAGTCTCCACCAAAGTTTGTGTGAGGATGACTAAGTCATCATGAGTACAGCAGCAAGTTGAACAAACAATCTAAGGCTCTCTTTGTTTTTTGGTTTAAGGGCTTGAATCTCTGAATAAGTGGATGTATGTGGAAGATAACAAAAATTTAAAAAAGTGAGACGCATGTGTATTGTACAACAGGTGCCTACAGCGAATAAGGCCACCACATTTGCCATATGGCTAGCTAATATACATTGAGGTTTATTTCATCCCTTTTCATCATATGAAGAGTTTCAGTCGGATGACCAAGATATTGAGATGAAGATGACAATAAAGCAAGTCAAACACATAGGAGAGTGTCCGAAATTCGACAAGTCCCAAACGCCGAAACCCCACGCTCGAATGCTGCAATAAAAAGAAGTTGCCCTATGGCTAATCCTATACAAGTGTCAATCAGTTGTCATCATCATCCATAAAGGCTCGATCTTTGAGGCCATTGCCTCTGAGCCAGACACGCTTCCAGGGACCATCGGGTCCGAAAGTTGCCTCCCGATCCTGCCGCATCCCCTCAAGGACGCCGACTATACCACCATTGCGCAACCTCTCCAGGACTATGTTCATGCCTTCCTTGCTTTTGAGCACTGCATCTCGAGTTCTACTCACGCCAATGAGCTCAATGGTTCTCTGAATCCCCGCAGTGGACAGCGACGAAAAGAAACCCTTCTTAGGCGTCTCTTCATCAAACTCAATGGTCTGATCGGCAGAAGGGATAGTCTTCTTTTTTCCAAGGAACTTTCCTTGTCCCAACCGAGAGCGGAAGGTGACCGTGGTTTTCACCCGGGTCTGTTCGTTTCTCTGAGCATCTAGTGAAAGTCCCTGCAGGGTTTCGAGCGAACCCTCAATCGGTTGGCGCGTGTAGACTTGTTTCTCAACGACACTCAGAATACCCGTCCATTCCATGTTCCGCGATTCGGTTTCCATCCATCCCTCCTTAATGTCGACGACAGTAGTTTCAAGTATATAACTCTGGCCAGAATTGTCCGAGCCCCCAATTCCTTTCGGGAGTAATTTCAGAATACCCGACGGAACCTTTGACTTCTTCAAGTGAAGCCGTATTGTATGAAGTCGCTCCGTCTTCGGATCCACATAACGGTCGATCACATCGGTGGTCAGAACATGGCGAGAATATGGATTCGGGTAGCGGAGAAAGTAGGCAAGCGAGACGGCAGGGAAGGAATAATCGTACGTAAAGACATTCTCAAAGAATTTCATGATTGCTGATGCATATAGGAAGTTGTAGAATCGAGTTGACGATGCTGGCGCTGATGTGGCGATGGAGGAATTGACGTTTGGGAGATGGGTGCTCGTCTGATCGTTGACCTTTCTCAGTGGTCGGATCGAAACTCCTGTTGGAAGAATTTCTGTCAGGTTCCGGAAGCTCTGGCGCTAGCCCGATTTGCAACGCGGGGTGCCAAGAGATCCACGTGATTGATTTATCCAGCCAGATGATAGGCTATGGCCAATCACATCGCCCAAATTCTGCCAGCCGGCCTGAGTCATCCACCAACCGGATTGGAGGGGCAGCAGAATTATTGAGCAGTTGGTAGGATCGTTACCATCTACGCCTACTCAGAGTGACTCGCCGTAGCGCATTGGTCACCTTCTCGGTCATCCGCTTCATACTTTTCTCTCGCTGTCACCGAAATCCTTACTGAAACATGGCGGACGAACCAGGACAACCCCCCGCTCTCACCACGCTGAGCCTGGCCGAGAAGGCCCCCGCGTCCAAGGCAGTCTCCCAGGTTGTCACTCCTTTCGATGTGTCCGGTGGTGTCGACGAGTCGGGCAAGCTTCTCCCAGTCGACTATGATAAATTGGTTCGAGAATTCGGAGCTACTCGTATCTCCAAAGAACTGCTCGAGCGCTTCGAAAGAGTGACTGGACGTCGGCCTCATCGATTCATGCGCAGAGGAATTGTGTTCAGCCACCGTGACTTGAACTTGATTCTTGATCGTTATGAGAAGGGACAACCGTTCTACCTCTACACTGGGCGTGGACCTAGCAGCGACAGCATGCACGTTGGACACACGATTCCCTTTGAGTTCACCAAGTAGGTCGCCCTTTTTTCAATTGATGCTTCTGAAAACAAATTGACCAGGCTGACTTCACCAGGTGGTTGCAGGATGTCTTCGATTGCCCTCTGGTTATCATGCTTACTGACGACGAGGCGAGTTCTATGTCTATGATGGGTTTTACCTTTGCGTCTAACCAGGTTATAGAAATACATGCATTCGCAGAAGATCGAGATTGAGGATGCTAAGAGATATACGAAAGCAAATGCGATGGACATCATTGCGGTCGGTTTTGATATGAAGAAGACATTTATTTTCAGCGACTTCGATTTCGTTGGCGGCGCATTCTATGAGAACATCTGCAGAATGGCGAAGAGGATCACAATAAACTCTGTCCGAGGAACTTTTGGATTTAACGACAGCAACAACGTCGGAGAATTCCACTTCTGCGCCACTCAATCTGCCACTGCATTTGCGACAAGCTTCCCTCACATCTTCGGTACCGACAGGAAGAAGGTCTCGTCGATTCCTTGCCTGATTCCCTGTGCGATCGACCAGGACCCGTACTTCCGTCAGTGCCGTGAACACGCCGAGAAGATGAAGTACAAGAAGCCATCGTTGATCCATGCCATCTTCCTTCCCGCTCTTCAAGGTCCTGGCTCGAAAATGTCTGCCAGTGTCGATACATCCGCCATCTACATGAACGATGCCCCTAACCGAATCAAGAACAAAATCAACAAGTACGCCTTCTCTGGAGGACAGGATACAGCTGAGCTGCAGCGTCAACTGGGTGCCAACACCAAGGATGACGTCCCATTCCAGTACCTCACCTTCTTCCTGGAGGACGATGAGGAGCTGGAGCGCATCCGTGTGGCTTATGCGAAGGGAGATATGCTTACCGGCGAGGTCAAGCAAAAATGTATTGCGGAGCTACAGGCTTACGTTCAGGCCTTCCAGGAACGCAGAGCCAAGGTCACCGACGAGGTGGTTGCTGAGTTCATGCGGCCTCGGCCCCTCGAGTGGAAAGGCAACCCCAACCCCATCGTTGTTGAGAAGAACTAGAGATTCCTCACTTTGAATCAATAGCCCTGCTTTTCAGCGTGCACTTGCCAGTTTCGTCAAAGCGATTGCTCCCGGAGTTCTGATCGTGGGAACATACAGGTCTGCCTTGAGAATATGAGTGGCCCAACATATGACATGAAGCGATGATAGATATAAATGAACATGGACCGTCTCTTTTCCGAGCGTTCCATCCTCGATCGGTTTAATGTGGACACATGTAATAATGCTAGCCAAGTTAACTTCCTGGTTGGTCATGAGCAATCTTGAGATTAACGGTAAATTCTACCGGCGTCCATCACTCATGGTTTAGGCTCTTTCAGCATGATTCTGCCACGGAAAAATCCTCTCACACCATTACTGAGCCAACACTCTTCACCGTCGATCAGTTCGGCGACGGTGATCACCTGTTCGGAGCAGAATCCTCGAGTCAAAGCATATCGCCTTGTTGTACCCGCATTACCTCCACTGGAGAGAGGTGGCGTGACCCAAGCCGGCTCGGCATCCTCTTGATCAATATTCACTTGTGTTGGTGTAGACCTCCGTCGTCTGAAATATGGAGTCGTTATGCTCCCCTCCATAATTTCCCCGTAAGGATTTACAATTAGGACTTCAGCCGGATCTTGCGGGGAGGTGATCTTGGCTCGAAGTCGCGCAGCAGTGTAATTGTCTCGGGATGTAGTCTTATGCGTTGTGAATGGCGACGGTACGGTTCTTTGAGAGTCTACAGTGACACGCCAGGGTGTGGGCGGCTGATTCGTTTCGGAAGGCAGGAGAAGGCTCAGCGGATCAATTGGTACGGCTGCGTTGACCTCGACGTTGCATGCGCCATCTCTGTCAATGACAATGCGCAGACGCCATGGCTTTGTCCGGTCTGGTATGAAGCTGTTGAGGTGTTCGACGAACGACTCGACATCTCGCTGCAGAAACCTAGCTGCTTTGCTCCAATTGAAACATTCTGCAGCTTTTAGAAGTCGTTCTCGATGATAGGGGAGAAGGTAGTACGGTGATCGCAGTGGATCTGGGTAGACATCGGTGGGTTGCGCTCTGAGCACATCGGGAAGCGCAGGTTCGTAACGAAGAGAGGAAATTATCTGGAAGGACTCCGAGGCTTGCGATGGTGTAATTGCAGCCATTGCTTCAATTAAGAACGAAATGGACGCAGAGTCAATGGTATACTGTGAGCGTGGTAGGGACGAATGGAAACGGAAAATGTTTGCGACAGTCAACGAGAAAGTCATTAGCGATGATAGGACCAGATCTCTAGCATATCAACATTGTGTCCTCTCATAAATCATTGAATTCATCCAGAGATCCGTTTTCTCAGCCGATGATGATATATGGTGGAGCAGAGTAAGCAAGAGATCGTGATTGGCCTGGTAGGCACGAGAGCTCGGAAGGGCGCTGCAGTACGCCGGAACTTGGAACATCGAAACGCATAACTTTTCAGGGCCGCATCATCTCTCCCATCACTCTCCCTTCCTCGAAGCTTTTAAAGAAGAGCAGCATTTTGCTGACAAGCACCCTACCCTTCATCAAGGACCGGTATGTCATTAATCAATCGCAATTATTTTCTCCAGTTCATGATTCCTCCGTAATTGTTCAATTTCAGGTTGCTCACTGCCGTCCTCTGCGCTATGCAGAGTTCAGGATTCAGGTTCCTCTTTGCCGGGTCATCATGTCGAGCGAATCGCCATTACCCCAGCCAGTGAAGAACGTCGTTGTTGACACAGCTTCCCTTCCTGCTTCATCTTCCGCATCAGTCTGGGACCGCATCTCGAAATGGGTGTCGGAAAATAAGGCGCTGGTCTATACCATTGCTGGTGTTGCCGTGGTCGTGACCAGCGCAGGTGTTGTATACTACCTCTCCGAATCCGGCCGGACCACCCCAGCCCCCGCTCCCGCAGAAAAGAAGAAGAGCAAGAACCAGCGTCGAAAGGAGAAGAAGAAGGCGGAGGAGGAGAAGAAAGCGAAGGCCGCCACCGTTCAAGAGGGTATGCCAAATCCGACAGCTCTTTGCGCAAGCTCTAAACACAGTATCGGGCTGATGACGCTTTAGAACAAGCTCCCAAGAAGGTCGAGGAGGTTTTGGAAGAGCTGCCTGAGGTCGATGAGGCAACTGTTGACCAGTTGTCGGATGAGGTGAGTTGCTCATCCCATCCGTGTCTACTTCTCCCACCCTCCGCTGCTCAAATGCTCACAATTGATATTGCAGACCCGGAAAGCTTATGCCGCCAAGCTCAAGGCCGCCGGAAACAAGGCTTATGGCTCCAAAGACTACAACAGGGCCATTGAGCTCTACGGAAAGGCCATCATTTGCAAACCCGACCCTGTCTTTTACTCGAACCGCGCTGCCTGCTACAATGTCCTTTCGGAGTGGGAAAAGGTCGTTGAGGACACTAGCGCTGCATTGGCAATGGACAGCGAGTACGTCAAGGCCTTGAACAGGAGAGCTATTGCGTACGAACATCTCGAGAAGTACAGCGAGGCCCTTCTCGACTTCACCGCCAGCTGCATCATCGACGGATTCTCCAATGATGTCAGCCGCAACGCGCTGGAAAGACTTCTAAAGAAGGTTGCAGAGAGGAAAGCCAAGGCTATCTTGGAAGCCAAGGGCCGCAAACTCCCTAGCCCTACCTTCGTTTCCAATTACCTTCAGAGCTTCCGCCCCCAGCCTTTCCCCGAAGGTCTCGAAGAGTCCGCCGATCTCAGTGAGGAGTCTGGCAAAGGTCAGCTGCGCAAGGGTCTGATCGCCATGACCAAGAAAACCGGAGACGGCTACGAGGAAGCTGCTGGTGCTTTCGAGAAGGCCTTGGAACTCGGTGATCTGGGTGAATACGAAGCGTTGGCCCTCAACATGAGAGCCACCTTCACCTACCTCGAGGGCAACGCTCAGTCGGCCCTGGATGATCTTAACAAGAGTGTTGAATTGCAGCCATCATTGGTGCATAGCTATATCAAGCGTGCCAGCTTGCACCTCGAGCTTGGTAAGTCTGACACGTCTTTGTCGTGAGCATCACCCAGGTGTTTCTGACCGATTCTAGGCAACAAGGACGCCGCAGCCGACGACTTTGAACTCGCCATCACCCACAACAAGGACGATCCCGATATCTACTACCACCGCGCCCAGCTTCACTTCATTCTCGGAGAGTTCGCCGAAGCCGCCAAGGACTATCAGAAATCGATCGACCTCGACCGCACCTTTATCTTCTCTCATATTCAGTTGGGTGTGACGCAGTACAAGATGGGCTCTGTTGCCTCAGCCATGGCTACATTCCGTCGGTCTGTGAAGAATTTCGAGGACGTACCGGATGTCTACAACTACTACGGTGAACTTCTTTTGGACCAGCAGAATTTCTCCGAGGCGATTGAGAAGTTCGACAAGGCTGTGGAGATGGAGAAGCAGAGCAAGCCAATGGGAATCAATGTCCTGCCCCTGATCAACAAGGCTCTTGCCCTGTTCCAGTGGAAGCATGACTTCCAGGAGGCCGAGAACCTTTGCCAGAAGGCTCTGATCAGTAAGTCGTTACCGTGGCCTTCTGTAAGCTTTGAGAATTCACTGACTTGCGTTTTAGTTGACCCTGAGTGTGATATTGCTGTGGGAACCATGGCCCAACTCCTTCTTCAACAGGGTAAGGTCTCGCAGGCACTCAAGTACTTCGAACGGGCCGCAGAGCTGGCTCGTACGGAGGCGGAGATCGTCAACGCCATCTCATATGCCGAGGCCACTCGGACACAGTTGGAAGTCCAGGAGAGGTACCCCCAGCTGGCAGCGCGTTTGCAGTCCATGGGTGCTGGCTTGGGCGGACCTCCTGGTCTGTAAAGAGTCACTAAGCCACTTCAACGAGCAATGCACCATGAACTCTTTCGCACCTCTACATAGACCACTTTTTGCCCCGAGGGCTTTTGCGAGACTAATCGTTTCCTTTTCCCCCTATCCTTCTCTTCACCGTCAAAGCCTCCCAGTTGACAGCACAACCATGCGAGCAATACCTCCGCCTTTATAATGGACCGTTTTCTTAGCTCACTCTGATATCTTCAGGGGTGTCTGGTCTCCCTACTCATGAGTCTGTACCTACTACCATATGTTTGCGTTTCGTTATATGTGTTTCCCCTCTTTAGCTTAAAAGATCCCTTCTCTGATTGTTCACCTATCATTTGTCCTCCTTTTCTGTTTCTTGTATGTTTTGGTCATCTGCTTGTTCGGGAAATGTGCTGGCCTTCCACTATGGAGGAATCAGCTTTGTGGCTGAAATGTCTATGTCCGACGCCTGGAGCTTCATTTCCGACTCTGACAAGGGAAGACGGTGATGGAAAGGATTTCAATTGTACCATAGTAGTAAGTGGGTGGTAGTAGGAAATACAGTATGTTGGTTGCCTTTTTCCAAGTGTGCTATCTGCCTTTTCGTACACTTTCTCAAGTATAAGACTAGGTAGTTATTGTTGTGGTGTGGATTTCCCCGCAACCCATGGAAATGCCTTCCTTATCGTCAGCCTAACTGCTCAGGCTAATCCTTATCACCTGACGGGGGGGCGGACCACGGGAAACCCCACCTCCTCCCTATCAAAGGGTCTAGGTAAGGTCAGTCCAGCCCAGGTAGTCATTGCGTATCACCAGCATCAGCGTCACCATCTCAGAAGGAACTGTGGTTCACACTCTTTACTCGTACATCATCATTATCATTCGTAAAATAGTTCCTGTTTGCCTTGATGTCACTCTAAAGAGGATTCTGAATCCTCTCATGTCTTCGCTGTTGTTGTTTAAAGTAACCCCCAAGTCAGCTGCTGAATAAGATACACTTCTTTAGCCCACTCCTCAACTCCTTCCTTATCAAGCTGGGCATTGTTGGTTCGGCCTACTGTGCCGTGATAATTCGAGCATCTATCTCTCTCTGTCGTCTTGGGTATCGACAGCCTAGATCAACTCTCCAGGCAGCCATCCTGAGTCCACGTCTTCTACCCACGGAATCGTACGTGACTAAGGTGTTGTTGTCCACGTTTCTCTGCCTGACACCGACCGTCTCTTTAGCTCAGGCTGATCCCGTACACTTCCTCCTCTTACCCCTCCCTAGCTATCTTTCCGTCATCGACTTGGTTGCCTCATCACAACGACAAGGTATCGAAATCGTTTTACATTCTCACATCGAAACGACCAGGGCTTACAACTGTTCAACACTTTTCCAGCTCGCCTGTCAAAGTTATCGAACATCGTGCTTATAACGGTGAAGGCGTTGTCTTTGTGAGTTCAAGTGTTGTGCGTGATAAGCAACACTTGCTCCCTTACGCACACATTCAAGGCTCGAAGTCCACGAGTCGACTGGCCAAACCCTCATCATGCCTGATAAGCAGGGTATGCACCCCACCGAGATCTTATACTGAGGAAAGAGCATTTGATTTACTCGTCCTTGTGTTGCCAGCTGTTGTTACTCTTTACCCGCTCTTCCAGCCAGATGTCCTGCCATTCCGCTCCCTAACGTTCGCTCCCGATACCGACTTCGTGAAGATTGGCCGGGCTTCCAAGCGGGAAGCGAAGGGTCTGGTCCCCGCTCACCATAATGCATTGTTCGAATCGAGGGTTATGTCCCGGGATCATGCGCAGTTGAGGGTATGCTTTGAAAAGAAGGTATGTGATGTCAAGGCAACCGCAGCCCGTTGCACGAAGTGTCAACTCGCATGCAACACTGTTCATACTAATGTAATTGACCACAGGATGTCTACATACGGGACAATGGCTCCATGCATGGTACCTGGGTTAATGGTAAAAAGATAGCGATCGACAAGGATGTCACAATCCATAGTGGTGATGTTGTGACATTTGGTACTGAGGTTATACGTGGCGAGGGTATGCCCTCTCCCTCGATAAAGATTTCAGGTCAAGAATTCGCAGACTCACTTGCTCTCTCTAGATACATATCCGCCATTGAGGGTTCGCTGCGAGTGCCAGTGGTTTGACATTGAGTATGCAACTTGCGTTGTTTTACTTTCTCCCTGGGGGTCGTTTACTAACACAGTAGACTTGGCAGGGAGGGGGCTTCGAATCCCAGAAATGCACAGGATAACCTGAAGACGAACACTTTCTGCGTTCCTGACGACGACGATGAGGTAATTCAGATTGCCGATGAAGCCCCGATGGACTCTGCATCGAGTGGATCTTACGTGCCAGACGACGCAGACATTTGCTCAGACTCTGATCATCACCAACCTGCTGGAAACTCGACGCCCATGACTTCACCTCTGAAAAAGGATGTTTCTGTGGAGCTAGCCGAAAACAAATCCTCTGCCGCCGCCAGTGAGGTTCAAAGCCATGTGAACCGATCACAGCAAAGTCCAATTGATCTTGACGAAGAGAACATCGAGCATCCTCTTGTAACTCCACGGATGACCCCACCGTCCGTTGAGGACACTTACGAAGGTTCCTATGCCGGCATAGCAGACGATATGGACGGCATTGACTATGCTCCAAATGCTGAGCCAGCACTTACTGGTTTCAGTCGAGGGGACTCGGCCACTGGATCTGATGGCTGGGAAGAAAGCGAAGATCAAGACGACTCTGACGATGACTTGATTTCGCACTCGTCTCTGGGTGTCGACACCGATGCGTTTGTTAGGGAGGCCGATGCTATCGGATCCGACATCCCTTCGACTTCAATGGTCTATGAATCGCTAGTAGCGGTGGCTGTCAGTAAGGGAGCCCTGTCGCAGGAGGAAAACAGATGGGTATCCCCTCAAAACGATGCACCTTGCTCGATAGCGGTTACCAGCAACGAACAAGTCAGTCTCCAGCCTGCTGCTCCAACCCTGAACAGCTGGAAATCCACCTCGAACGAAGATTCGACCGGGTCAACTCCCCTCAAGTTCGGCTGGTCGCCCATCCCACAGTCTCTCGGAATCTCCAATTCGGCTTCACGGTCCAGTGGAAGATGGCTCGACCACTCACTTACCTGTTTCCATCACACTACATCGCCACCAGGTGCGGAAGAATGGTCGCCGAGAGTTGGCTTTCACCCTGTCGATCCTTTAAAGGAACGTGAAAGCAGTTACAGTGCTATATTGCAAGATCATCCGACATCACTTGCTCCTTATTCTGATGGACCATTTGTCAACAGACAGACACATACAGCTTTCGATGAATTCGATAAGGGGAACAGAATTCGCTCTACCGTTGCTAACATGAACAATGATCAGCCAAGTCAAGAACAACGGGCCAACGCAGAGGGAACGCAGTCTCGGGAAGACAGCAGTCGCGTAGATCTGCAGTCAAAGCCTCCTTTAATCTCATCCATGGCCAGTTCAGGGGCCACTCGGGACTCCAATACACGTCTTTCTATCGCTGACATTGTTGACACTTCAGCGTGGGCAGCAGCATGTGGCGACAAGCCATCGCGGAAGAGGAAGGCTTCTGAAATGGAGTCGGACTCGGAGGAGCTTGATCAGAACCTTGCCAGGCACTTCCCTCATGTCACTTCCGTCGAAATTAGTGATTTGCTTGACAGGAAATCTACCAGTGGGTCTGCAGAGTCCTTCTCTCAAGACGCTCAGCCACAAGTTCCACCCGTTGATCTGGACGCCTCGCTCTCGCGTCTTACGGGGCTTCACACCGTTGCCAAAACTCAGAATACCAATGTTCCTCCCAAAGCTGCTGCTCCTGAAAGTGAACGACCATCGAAGAAGCAAAGGGTTTCGGGCGCAGGAAGCTTTGGAAGCCATGCTGCTAGTGTTCTTCTCGGCGCTGTGGTTGGTGGCTTGGGTACAGTCGCTCTTCTAGCCTCGCTTCCCGCTGACTACTTCGCTTAAAATGCTTCACGGGGAATGCAGCCACCAGCCTTTTTCCTTGCGTCTCTCCCCTTCTCCTTTCCTCCACATGTTGGCCTATTTCATTCCTCCCCTCCTGCCAGACTGAACTTATTCTACCCTGGCGTCTCTTTCAATGAAGTCGGCCGTTTGGTTTCTGGGGATTTTTGATTGTTCCACGGCGTTTTCTTCCCTCGGATGGCTTTTGGGAACTTTGTTGCTCTCTTGGGAATTTGTCAAGAATTTGCGGTGTCACTCATGCTGGTGCGGGCGTGTCTCCTTCTATTTGTCTTTTAAGGAAGAATTTTACAATGAGATATGTTTATGATGCATCTTCCGCACTGGTAGTTTACTGCCGAGGCACAGGCATAATTTGCGCAGCTCCCATGAGCACACCATACTACTGAAGCAGTCACATTCTTGCTTAGGATTTCATTTCGCCTATGACCCCCAACGCCAGCTGGCAATGCATCGTGTCTGTTATGGAAGGCTGACAGGGCTTGCAATCACTGAGAATATTTGATTCCTCCGGTTCTCGGAGCTTCTGGTCATGACTCTAATCCATCCATGTATAAGCCGACGATGGTCCCTCTAAGGACATGGATTTGCTATAACATACAAAACAATGTTATCAAGGATTGGCTGCCTGATATTGAGGGCAGATGTCAGCTGATCGCAATCTGTTCAGCGATCACCTGTTTTGCTTCTCCCTTTGTGCAACATCAACACCTAACCTCACCAGCGCCAAGGATGAGAAACAGACGGTATGGTACGCATGGAAGACTAGACCCTACGCTCAGCCATCAACATGCCGCGGAGAAATTCTCCAAAGAGAGCAAAAACAAAAAAGTGGACCACTGGTTAGATAGAGCCTAGAGGTGATTTCCTGCCTCAGCCACATCATTCATGGGCATCAGTCTTCAGCTGGAGATTTCGAGCAAGGTTCCGATGGCAGTAGAGATGACACCCGAAGCCAAGGTGAGACCCTCTCCAATGCGGGATTTGCAACGGATGCTTGCATATTGGCCTAAGCAAACCTGGAATAGGTAATATGCCCGTCCTATGTTGATCCTGTGTCCAGTGTCCCATCCACAAGCCACGTCTCGGTTCGGCCGGCTCGACTGTGATAACTCTTCTCTGCAAACGCTGTCCAGCCGTCTTCATCATAATGTTTCCCGTATTCTTACGATTCCTGACACTCTGGACCTTCCCACGCGGACGGCTGTAACCTCTCGGTACTATGAATACGACATAACAGTTTCCTGAGAATAAATCGGCGAGTGCTCAAGGTTCGGCTGAGTTGTCTTTTACAGGGACCGGGAACCTGGGCCGTCCCAGGCTAGCCAGCCAATGAGCTGCGACATCACCTGAACTGCAAATGCATCTCACATTTGTTGTGAGAAGGGCTTCCTGGGTGACCCTGTTTCATTTCATGCCTTACGGCCTCAGTGACATGTGATCAATCGATCTGCAGGTAAAGTGCCCTGCATCTGATACGAGGTAAAGGGGGTTTCTGCTGGCACAAAGACTTCAAGTCTTTACGCGGCCTTCTGCCGCCATGCGGCTGGTAAAATCGTTGGACTCGCGATGCGGTTTCCAGTGTTCGTATATCGGGCGGATACCTGCATGAGAGCGCATTTTCACATTGAGTTGAGATCCCAGAGACGTGGTGCTGAGAGTGATCACGAGACCATTATGAGAGATACCCGTTGCCTTTCTCACAAAGCCACTCACTCTACTAGTCCGAAGATCCGGTATCTCGGATGGATTAATGGAGTCTGAACCAACCCTATCCCTGACACTTCGTTGCAAGCGGTTGAGGTTATGGAAGCCAGGTCATAACCAGCCGTCGCCCTATCAGATGGCCTCCTCTAGTACGTCTTCCTCCAGGCAGACATAATTTCACTGGCCTTGCAGTAGCTTGGATCCTGCCATGCAGCGCAATGAGGTATGCGCCGCAGGAGCTACACTCTCGCTAAGAGTGGCATTTGAGTCGCTACGCTCAATCCGAGGCTGGTAGGTCCGTGAAATAACTGCAGCCTCGGTCATAGCCAGCAGAATGATTGAGCTTGCATTAGGCGGCCCGCTAGTGGACTACGAATCAACGAGACGAATCGACACTCAAGCGGTACAGAAATCGAGTGTCTTTGCTCAAAATAGAAACGTGATTTGCGAGCACCGGGAATTACGTATCGGCATTGCTGGCAGGAACACGATACTAACTTGATGTTACTTCTTTCTCATCCGTACATCTTCTAGAAGAGCGTTCTGTGCGATCTATATTTGATACACGGGAGTGATATCATGCTGGCACGTTGCCCTGCACCTATCCGTGGTTGTCAGCGAGCTGGACAATGACTGAGCCCTCTCTTGCTTCGTTGGAGCGGTCAGCGATTCGAAGAATTTCCTGCGCCGATCCCCCATCATTCGCAACTCGAGTAACACAGCTCTTTGGTGGCTGCCATGCTTTTCGCCTTTGTTCCATGGTATGGATCATGCGATATTTCCACATACTTCATCAATTACCTGCGCAAAATATTATACTTTTTTTTTCTTTCCTTCCCTCTGATTGCATGATTCGGCGCTCGTTCCCTTCCTACCTGGACCCAGCTTCATGCAGCACGTCATGAGCGAGGCTCGGACCAAGATATCTGGTCGACTTTTCAATGGCCATCTCAACAACTTGCGACTTGGACCCAGCTCTATGGATCGCTGTCGTCGTCAAGTTTCCACTTTTCGGGATTCTGACCTGCTCGGTGATCTTGGACTGTGTCATCGAATACTCTGGATCAGTTGGGCGTCGCTTCGATGATTCCTGATCCATGACAGCGCAGCCGATCTCCTCTGATTCCGCCGCGTGTCCGACTTCGACAACGGCCGTTGATTCGCCACCAAACAAGGATCTGAAAGGCGTGGATTGACTCGAAACTCTAGTCGCACAGCCAGTGACCATATCATCTTTCGCTTACTGCATACGGAGAAATCGCCGTTTGGACTGGACAGGGAGGGGCCCTGTTCGGCCTGCAAGGCCGCCTTTTGCTCTTTCTCATCTAATCACACCACCTGTCCAAAATATATAAGCTGTATTAAGGTGAGACTGATAAAGCAACACATTTCCTCAATTGAAACAAGGCTGGTCCTTTGTTGAATACAAGAGGAGGCCAACAGATGTTAGCCATTGCTTCAGGAAACACAACCGTGTCTACAGCCTGCCTCTAGCCTTCGATTTCTCGCCGCAAGGTCCAGAGCATACAATTATTGTCATACTGCCATAATTGGGACAGCGCAATGTCATATCGAGCTATCTCGTCATTGCACTTAGATCCGGAGCATACATCTTGCATAGGAGGCCGGACCGTCTTAACTTGTCGGGATTGCGCAGGTAACGCACCAAGGTACGCTCTTCATGATTGTCAGAAGAGTATATTGCATCAACCCTGACGTTTGGCAGAGGAGCTGTATGTGCCAGTTGCAGTGGACGCGGCTTCGACATCTTCGTCTGCGCGCATTGCAACCCGGCGGCGGCTGTTCTTGCTGCAAGGAATGCTGGTTCATCGACTGAATCATCTACACCCTCCTCACCTGCATCACTAAGCCGAAGCTCGTCGACTTCAGTGTCATCGCGGAATGATCTAGCAGCTGCTCGACCGTGGAAGCGCTTCGGAGATGGCGACGGTGGTCCCGGAGGTGGGAGGATTGGAACAAGTACGAATACTCCACGGAGTGTATGATATCAACATAAGCCGCTCCGGCATGACTTACTCGAGGTACATCAGAAAGATGTTGCGCGGCAGCTACATCATGCATAGTGACGCGGGGATCCTTATTTTGGCGAAGAGGAGTTGCGGGATTCAAATAAAAGGGCATTGATGCGGACCATAGCCGTCCGTTGTTAACAGTTCTTTCGGGGCCTTTTTTAGAGCTGTTTTTTTGTGCTTCAATATATACTAGGACAAATCAGACGACATTGAATTGGTTTCCAAGATCATTTGGGCTTAGGTTTGTACTTCTACCATGATCTACCAGTTGACGACGCCACTGCAACTCTTAACCTTCTCTTGGCGAGTCATCAGCTACAAAACTACAATGTATTACCTATATCACAGTGTCAATCTGAAAACTGCCCGACTTGTTTGGTGCTGAGAATCGGAAGCTGATAAAATGTGACTAGATGCCGACTCCGAATGCGACACCCCACATCGCTGAACCTACTGCTACAGTTCATGACCGATGGCTTTGAGCCTTTGACTTGCATGGAATCATGATCGATTGCCGTTCGAAATCTTATGCTGGTTCCGTTCCAACTTCCAAGTCTCCATCACCCCAAACCCCTCATATCGGATATTCCGACCCTCCCGCGGCGGGTTATCCGGGGTTGGCAGTCCCCCTCGAAGCTTGTCCGTCCCCACATCGACTCTAAAGTGCTCATGCCATACATGCTTCGTACGCTTTGAGTTTGTGGATAAAGCTCTTCTTCTTCCCTTCTATTTCTTTAATTGCAAATCTCTCACGATTCAAGGTCTTTTCCCTCCTCAAACACAGCGAAACGTCTTCGAATCATCTCACACCATGTCTCTTGCCTTCACAAATCAACCGCCCGAATCGAGGGTCCCCTACGCCATCCCTCAATTGGAAGGCGAGCGCATTACTATCCCGGGTAGCAAGGGAACATTCCGCATTCTTGCATCGTCCAAGCAGACAAATGGATTGATGGCGGTTTTTCAAAGCGGCGCTGTCCTGTCTGATGCGCCGGGATTCCACTACCATAACCATGCTCACGACGTCTTTCTGGTAACGAAGGGATATTTGAAATTGTGGAACGGGGATAAGTGTCGGATCATGGGACCGGGCGACTTCGCATACGTGCCTCCTGTGAGTAGACGCCTTATTTTCTGTTTCTCGAGGCATGAGCTGACAAAGTTGCTTTACAGAAAGTGATTCACAACCCCGAGATGCTGGGCCCCCATACTGAGATCTATGGCCTGATCACCCCCGGCGACTGGGTAGATTTCTTCCGCTATGTCTCGGAACCCTACGAGGGGATCCTCGTCCCCGAAGACGACAACCGCGACCTAAAATCCATCCTCATTCCCAAAGTCATGGCCGCAAAGGAGAAGTTTGATGTCGTCTTCCAGCCCAACTACCAACCTCCCGAGGTGGGCGAATTCACCAAGGATGATGAGAAGATCCCAGATGGTCAGGAGCCATACTACCTGCGCTCTAACACGGGCCCGAGATGGATGCTGGGTGGTGTAATGTCTAGACCTTTCATCACCACGAAACAAAGCAATGGCGTCTGCGCGATCTCGAGCATTGAGTCGTCCAAGGAGTACAGTGAGGGTTTATTTTCCAAGTACATGACCTTCAAGTCAGTGGATCACTGTTTCTGTGTGCTGGAGGGTACTTTGACCGTTCGTCTCAAGAACTCTGCCGACGCGGTATTCCGTGAGGGAGAGACGGTGGTGGTTCCCGCTGGTCAGGCGTTTGCCCTGCGATTTGACAGCAAGTATGTGCGGGTGTACTCGTTTACTGATGGTGATGGTATTGAGTCGCTGGTGCACCGGCTCGGAAAGCCATTCGAGGGATTCATTCTGCCTGACAAGGAGCCCGAATGGGACGACAGCCAAGTGGAGGCTGTGGCCACAGAGCTCAATGTGGAAATTGAACTGTGATCATAGGATTAGTATTCCCTTTATTATGTACATAGGCAAGAATACAAAGATGCATTACGAACGACAGCAATTATGAATCATCCTGTCGACGGAACCCATCAGTAATTGTTACCGGGCTGACGGGTCTTCATTGGTCCAAAGCTCAAAGGGCGGGGAAACCCCGCGGGGGTTCATGTGACCTCCGGCAGTTCATCCCGGCGCCTCGGGATATCCGGCGCATTTTCTCGCTCGACACATATCGCGGCCTCTTGTCAAACGTCATCTGTATACAGCCACACTTGACAGCGTATGCATTATAGAATCATCTCAATGAATGATACAAACATGCATGGATGATGCAGCATCAGCCTCAACGATCCCCTGCGACCCGTACCTCAGCAGATGAACCTGCACCACCGCGACCGAAGCGACAACGTGCCGCGCAGGCATGCGACAGGTGTCGCCTGAAAAAGTATAAATGTGATGAGTTGTATCCTTGCACTCATTGCAAGAGTAAGCTCGTCACGTACTGTCTTCGATAGGATGAGGGGATTAACGAGATGCAGAAAGCCAGCTTGATTGCGTCTATCAGAGTAATTATCGGCAGCGCGAAAGCGGCCGGTCAGCCAGGTACTTCTCATCAGTGCCCCCGCTCTAGATTAATGATGACTCCCTGACTCTGTACTAGCTATATAATCGACCTTGAGAAGAAAGTCGAAGAGCTAACGGCAAAGCTGCGTGTGGCCGAGTCGGAGCTCGCCTCTAACCATTCTCCTCAACCGCAAAAAGTGGTGACAGGCTCGGAACCCAGACCAGCTCCGCGGGCAAGCATCGATGCGACACCATCGTCTCTGCCACCAAACGGAACCACTCCAAGGGACGCTCCACCGTTGCCCTATGGCCCCCAGGAGGAATCAGGCGACACTATCGAACACGAGATCAGCGAGCTGAATCACCACACCAACGGGATCGAATTCCACGGCAGTACCTCGTCAGCGGCACTGATAGGACATCTTCAGCGGGCTCGGGAGAAGAACCGCGTCGAAGAACGATGGGATTCCCGCGCCCACGAGGCCGGGTTTTCGCTGATCTCGACGCTGCATAATTCCAGTTTCTCGCCTTCGTGCACAGCTGGTTCTGCGCAGCCGACGACGTTCCAGGATCATAATTATTACTTTGAGCATGCGCACGCGTTCATCAATGGGTACTTTGAGAATATCCATTTCATCCATCCGTTGATCGACAAGGAGGATTTCAATGCCCGCGCGCATGATCTGTGGTTCAATAGGGCGCACCAGCCGGAGCCGAGTTTTGTGGCGTTGTACCTCAGTGTACTTTCGTTCGGAGCTTTGGTCCGTGTTTGGGATGAGGGGAAGCTAGGGGGACTGACGCGGTTTGAATGGAGTCGGAAGCTGTTCAGTGAAGCGCAGATGTACCTGAATCACCTGCACTTTTCTAATAACCTGGACACAGTTCAGTGTTTATATCTGATGGTAACCGCAGCTTGTCGAAGTTATGATACGTCGAGCTAACTTCATCCAGGCAAAAATATGCCAAAATGAGCTAAATCCGAACTGTGAGAGCGCCTTCCAGCCTGCTCGATGAACAACTACTGATCAAACCACCAGTGGCTTATATGTATCTGGGTCTCGCTGTACGTACTTGCTTGGCTGTTGGTTTCAACCGCGAAGTACGCAATCCGAAGGACCAACAACGTTCGGGCTGGATCTCGAAGACGTGGTGGTGAGTACGAGCAAGCATGCTTCAAGATCAAGATACTCATTCCTATCTCTTGCAGGGGCATATTCTCTCTCGAAATGTAGGTTTCCTTTGCAGCTCACGCCACACCACATGTTGATGATATCGATATCGCAGTGAAATGAGTTTCTCCGTCGGACGTCCCGACACCCTAGGCATGGACGAATATCACAACCGCGCGCTCCCAGAACGTGACGACTCCGAATACGCCATCATCCCGTGGATGGTGGACTTCGCTCAGATCATCCGGCGGGTATCCGTGCAGATCTACCACTCGCGCATCACCCTGCAGGAAAAGCTGCAAGTCGCCTTACACATCGAGACAGAACTTGACAAATGGATGGCCCGGCTGCCGGACCGGATCAAGCCGGATATCCAGGGTCACCAGCCATCAAGCGGCGCATTGCGAGACCCCAAATGGGCGCGCAGACAGCGGCTGGTTCTGGGGATTCGTAAGTGTCGAGGTCGATAGTTCGATCGGTGTGGAGACGCTGACGTGCAAAGGATACTACAACGTGAAGATGCTCCTATTCCGCCCGTTTCTGAGCTATTTCACTCGCAAGCTGCGACACACACCCACGGAGCTGGAAGAAACCATCACGAAATGCCTCGACGCCGCGATGAAGACAATCGAGGTCATATACGACATCTTCCGCATCCACACCTTCTTCCGCTGCTGGTACGCTTCTCCTCCCGCCACCCGAACCCAACCCAGACGAAAAAATGCTAACGCGCAGTGTACCAGGTGGTACAACACAACCTACGTCATGTTCGCGACATCGACCCTCCTCCTCCCCATGTCCAAACTGGGCCTGTGCGACGAGACAATCCCGCTCCTACGCTCTGTCGAAATGGCCGTCGAGATCCTAGAAGCGATGGACGAGTCCGTCGTCGCGAAAAAGTCCGTCGAGATCATCAAGCACTACCTGAAGGACTTCCGGAGCTCGGAACCCCAGCCCGCCCCGACGAGTTATGATGGCGATGATGCCAGCATCCAGGCTAATGCGGTGCATCAACTGCCGCAGCAGCAGCAGCAGCCCGGCTTTGATATTCCGGTATGTTTGGCCCTGGGGGGGTTCTGATACCGTGGGACGGTAGGCTTGGCGTTCGCTGGGTACTAACGGTCAAATAGGAGTGGGCCTACGGCTTCGGATTTCCCGATTACTCGTTTGAAGGGATTGCGAGGTTGTTTGATGATTTGGATGGGCTTCCGATGTTGGATGGCTGATAGCGTTTGCTCTTGCTGGGTGGGCAACAGCTGTATACATAATTGACTGTATTTTATAATACACATGTGCACTCGCAAAGTGGCTATGGACGGAGGCATTGGTATCATGCGAGTCTGATATCTATCTTTAGAAAACGGACTACAGATTTGCAGACGTCTTGGCGAACAATTCCGGGTGCTGCGTAACCGCTTTCTCGACCTCTTTGACTGCATCATAGCCATAAAGCCAAGGTTGCACCTCGGGGCATGTCCTGGTATCGTGTAAGCGGCTAGTTGTCCTGCCGGAAAGGACAAGGGAAAGTATTTGATACTCACCATCTACTGGGAAACGCGCCCTTGATCTCCTTTCCGAGTTGAGACATGAAGACCTCATCTCTCTTTTCCTGCTCTTCGCCATTTGGCATGTGGAAATCATGTCTCTGAAAGGGAATGTCAACTTGCTGTAGCGGTGAATGAAAATGTAGACTGACCTGCTTGAAAGTCTCCTTCACAATGGCCTCGCCGCGGGATTTCCGCAAGCTCTCATACAGGCGGAGGATCTGGGGTAGGTGCGATTTGTTCTTCATGTGGCCGAGTAATTGGCCCAGGACTGCGCCGTCTTCGAGAGACGAGTTGGCGCCTTGTGCGAGGTAAGGGAGCATGGGATGGCAGGCATCACCGCTGGTGTGGGTTAGTTGATCAGTATCAAAAACACGATGGGATCCGTACAGGAAGACCAAGTTTGACTTGTCGTTTACCCAGCTTTCCATTTCAGCGTCTGTAGGATACAATTCAGCTCGTGCTGCAATTGCGATGTTGCAGGATATACTCACGGTGCATCAGCTTCCACTTGTCCACGCTGTCGACGTAGCTCAGGAAGCGATTCAGGCTGTTGTCGTCAGTATTGGCCCGGCGCGAGCAGGGAGAGGCAAGCATACACTGGATCCCAGCCTTCGAAGAGTTTCCGCATTTCTTCCACCGAGCCAGACTGTCTGGAGACTCCGGGGGGCAGATTATCCGGCACAAGCAGCACAATGTTGAACATCCGTCCATTGCGGAGCGAGTAGGCCACCACATGTGCACCGGGACCGATCCAAAAGTGGCACTCTGGGTTCTCAACCCATGCTCTCAGCTCCGGGTCCGAGATTTGATCCGCAGTTAGCACAATTCTGTAGGCCAGATCGCCTGTGGGGAGCGGCACATCCTTCTTCCCTAGGAAACACTCGCGGGAGCGAGACCAGAGACCATCCGCGGCAATGATCAAGTCGCCGGTATACTGATTGCCAGCCAGGGTCTTGACGGTTGTTGTATCAAAGTCTATCGAGTCAACCCTCTCGTTGAGATGGAATGTGACACCGAGCTCCTTCGCACGGATATACAAGGCTTGCTGCAGGTCCACTCTGTGCAGGTCGATGAATGGGGCGTTGTACTTTGCGCGGATATTCTTGTGAAACGAGGGTTCGTTGGCGAGGATCTGACCGGTATAGCGATGGACGGTGAGCGCCGTGGGCTCAGCTGCGGCTTCCCATATGGAGTTGGGAAGTTGCCAGTACTTGAAAAGTCGTGAGGCGTTGGGGGTTATCTGAAGACCTGCGCCAACCTATTTGAATGAGAACGACGTTCTGAGATCCATCGTACGCGACTGACCTCGACGAGTTCCTTTGCTTGCTCGACTACTTCTACTGTATGTCCGGAGAGTGCGCATGAGACTGCCGCGGCCAAACCACCAAGGCCAGCACCGGCAATAATAATGCGGAGATGAGCTTCTTCAGAGACCTATTTTGACTTGAGTTAACTAATCTTCCGTGAGAATTGCCCACAGCCATCTCACCATTTTGTTTGCGTTTGAAAGATCGCGCTGATGTGGTGGAAGAGACAACCTCGAAGACTTGAAGACGTGGACACAAGAGAGAAGCAGCTCCCGTAATACTTTAAAACAATTCCCATCAAGCAGCGCACTAAGCGCATCCATCAGCCCATCAGCTGGTCGCTAAATTGCGGCGTTACTCCGACAGGTACTGTAGTAGATGACCGCAGGCGATACGAGCTGCTCGGAAATACCGAGACTCACCTTATGCCCCGGATTTCCTAGTCCTCGGCAATATCGCAGGGTAAAGGGCCGCTGAAGACTCTAGCTCTGTGTCCATGATTCCAGACCCAGATGTATTGATGCCACAGATTTTCGAAGAAGAGAAAGACAGTCAAGAGCGTTGTGGATGGTGAAGCGAAAACCTGGTACGAAGCAGTGATTAGAGGACAAGAGAACCATCAAACATCTCACACTAGTTACTACGTACTTCTTAGTCATTCACCATGCTTGGAACAAGTCTCGCGTCAGTAGATCCTATAAGTTGATCTATCTTGGGTTCAGTCCCATTTTCTTGCAGATTGAGCCTTCGATGACAGAGCAGCTTGCAGACTAATTTGTTGAACGCGTCTACCTCAACCATGCAGGATTTTCATCTCGTTCCAAACACAAGTCAAGAACAATCGCTAGCAACGACTGTCTCGCGTTCTCTACCCCAGATCTACAACAGTTTCTGGCACATGGACCTGTTATGCTTTAAAAAATTGAGAACACTCATCGAGGGAACGAATCAACAAGCCCAGATGTGGACCCGAGATGGTTCCGACGCACTTTCGCCTCCACGGCATATCCGACTCTTTCACTCGGGCCCTCCAGCAAAGCAACGAATATGACTGGCTTGTCGAGGGATAGCCCTTAGCGAGCTGCAAGGTGGCGCATCTAGCTCCACTGTGCTTTTGCGGATGACCAATACCCCATGGGGAACATATCACTGGATTTATGTGGGAGCGTTATTGAGGCTTGAGGTGGTGAGGAACGGCATAGCCGAGAAGCAGGCTGTTCCCGAGACGATGAGATATATCTTTGTGCCTCCCTTGGAATGCATTCTCAGTCTCTGGTGTCCGGACTGCTGCAAGACTACGCCTTCTCACCCACACAATACACATCCTTGTCGGATTGCTGGACCCCGGCTATCCAGTGCACAACACCATGGCGGAATCGAAGATCGATCCCAGGGTATGAGATCGCTCTGGCTGGCATTTGCCTATCTTGATCGAACTATTATGACTGAATACTACAGGTTTTCCCTCGGCGGGTGAGATATGCGGCCCTGCTCACTGTCAACGTGTTTGTCTTTATGGGCAATATGTACTCCGTACGCAGACGACTTCAGTCCTCCCCGACGTTCAACCACTGACGATATCGTAAAGTCAGGGATAGCGACAGGTTTCGAGAGCTTAGCACAAGATCTTCACCTTCCCTTTGCAAAACTGGCCGACCTGATTAGCTACTCGGTGTTGGCCATGGGCCTGGCAAATATCTTCTGGATGCCTCTGGCGCTGTGCTTTGGCAAACGTCCTATTGTCCTGGTCTCTATGGCGATGTTTGTGACTGGTGTTATCTGGACAAGTGTCGCCAAAGACTATAACAGTCTCATGGGAGCGCGGGTTTTTGCCAGTTTCGGTATGTCTGTCAAGGTCCGGACAATCAGGCATCTACTAATTGTATTAGGATATGGTTCGATCGAGTCTTTGGGACCCAGTATTCTCGCAGGTACGTTTCAAATAATTACATGACCCTCTGGCATCAGGCATCATCTCATGCCCTAATAGACATCTTCTACGAACGCAACTATGCCAGTGCGATGGCTACCTACGCATTCTTTCTCTCTGGCGGATCGCAGATCGGACCCGTGATTGCCGGCTACCTGGTTGCATCGAAAGGCTGGCGCTGGTTCTTCTACCTGTGCTTGATTCTTGCTGCTGTGAACTTTGTGACGACCTTTTTCCTGTTGCCGGAAACCCTATATGAGGCCGAGTGTGGGACCGAGGGGGAACCGCAGGGAGATTTGGAGAAGGACACTCAGCGACATATCGAAGCGGTATCATCGCGATTGAACAGTGATGCATTCAGTTATGCGGCCTACTGGAAGGGACTGTTCAGGGTTGGTATCTCCCAGGAGGCCCGCAGAAAGGGCGTTCTGAAGTTCCTGGGCTATGCCTTTGCTCTGCCGCTGCCGATGATCCTGATTCCCGGCGTGTTGCTCGCTTCAATCATGTACGGTGTCGTTCTGGGAGCGTAAGTCATGCACCGTTCATACCAGAAAGCCCGAAGCAAACGCGTACTGACGGTCCTAGGGTCGTCTCCATCTCAACCCTTGCCCCAACCCTTTTCTCGCCGCCTCCCTACCTCTTCACATCGGCCGATCTCGGTCTCTTCACTCTGAGCAGCTTCATCGGCATCGTCGTCGCCTTCCCCATCGCCGGCCCTCTCACCGATTCCCTCTCGCAATGGCTCCGCCGCCGCAACAACAACGTCCACAAACCCGAGCACCGTCTCCCAGCCCTCCTCTTCCCCTTCCTCGTCTGCCCCGTCGGCCTAATCATCTTCGGCTACACCGTCGCCCACCAGCAGCACTACGTCGGTCCCGCCGCGGGCGCGGCCATGTCCTCCGCGGCCCTCACGCTCGTCCCCTCGGTCATGCTCTCGTACGTGGTGGACTCGTACCCGCACACGAGCGGCGAGGCGCTGGTTCTGGTCAACGCGTCCAAGAACGTGGTTGCCTTTGGGCTGGCCAAGGGGTCGTACTCGTGGATGGCGCGCGAGGGCGTCGACAAGATGTTCTATGAGTTTGCGGGCATCCAGTGGGCGGCGATTGCGTTGGCGCTGCCGCTGTACTACGCCGGTCCCTGGATCCGGGCCAGGACGCAGAAGTTTGTGTAATAGTTTTTGCTACAGAATGCGTATGCTATGGCTGTGATGTTCTCTCGTTTGTGCAGTCAATTGAATTTACTTCATATTCTAATCTGTGTTTCCTTGATGGAGTACTCCCGTAACACTAAATGATACTGCGAGGACTCGGCCACATGTCCATGTAGTGCAGGCTGTGCAGCAGCCTTGAAACTTTCTCATCGCCATGAGGATAAAGTTTGGAATCCCACGTAGATGGCAAACCACCACCGCAAGAGATTAGCTTTGTGGTAGTCGGCTCATGTGGAGGGCTTCGGGTCGGGATAGTGGACATGAGAAGTACCACTATGAATGTTGGCAAATCCCAAAAAAGCTTACCAAACAGAATATCAATGAAGCACTCAACTTGATTCGTCCCTCGGTATATACATACAATCAGCTCTATTGCAACTCATCAATCATGAACATGGCACCGCATCTGCACATGCCACCTTAGATAGACAGGTCACAGAACGCCACGGAGGATACAACAGTCATGGAAACAACCTACAGCGCCGATTTCTCCCACGTAATCTCCTTGCCATTGATGCCCTCCACGGCGGGAATCAACGGCCTTAGCGCCTGCCCGTAGTCGCCCCCATTGGGCGTCCGCAACAGCGTATGGATGTGGAATTTCTTCGGCTCCTCGTTGCTCAGGAACACGCCGGAGTGGTGGTCGAACTCGACGAGGATGACGGGGCTCTGGATGCGGTAGTAGAAGGGGTCCTGGTCGCCGGACCCGCCAATCCAGCAGAAGTATGTCTCGGCTTCGTGCTGGCGCACCTGGGCGAGTTTCAGCTGCCGCGAGCGCGCGGGCAGGTAGAGGAGGTACTGCGCCAGGATGCCGTAGAGGGATTGTTTCTGGGGGTCGGTGAGGGCGGTGGCCGGGATGCCCTCGTAGGGGACGACGCGGTTGTCGCGGTATGCGCCGCAGACGTGGCGCTGGTCGTCCTTGTTCCAGCGGCCCGGGGGCATGGCGGGATCGTGCATCTGGGCAAAGACGCGGGCCTGGGACTGCAGGTCGGGGGAGAGGGACTGCATGAGCTGCAGGCCGAGGGTCTCCTCGACTTGCATGATGCGGGTGCCTGCGTGCGGGCCGGCGTCGATCTCGTTGGGCTCGGCGCCGGTGAACCAGGGGGAGGCGACAATCTGGCCCTTGTACAGGAAGATGTTGAGGCAGAGGTGGTGGCCGTAGAAGGACCAGCCCCAGGGCCGGTCGGTGGAGGGGCGGCCGAAGAGCACGAAGTTGTAGGAGAACTCGTTCATGACGCGGGGGGCCTCGACCAGCTCGCCGAGGAAGTGGTTGATGCGCATTGCCTTGACGGCCTTGTCGTACCCTTCGGGGGAGAGCGTCACCTCGAGGATGTGCATGATGGCTTCGCGGATGGAGGGGGTGACTTCGTCGAGGCGCAGGCCCTTGTGGCTGAGGAGGAATTCCGGGTTGGACCATGTGCGCCATTCGGGCGAGTCGATGTGGTAGCTGAGGGTCTGGCGCTGCTTGTCGTCAAGGATGGCGAGCAGGGACTCTGTTGCGGTGACAATCTCCGCGATGGGGACGCCTTCGTCCTGTAATGTGAAGAGACCGGGGCGGACATTTCCTGATGGGAGTCAGTCAGGTCAACAGGCTCACAGCGTCAATCCGCTCTACCACAAAGTGACCAACATACCATCGGTCGTGACGCCCTTGAAAGGCTCCTGCAGCAGATCCAACCAGTGCATATACAGCGCATGCAGCCACGGCGGGTGGCGCAGCGTCTTGAAATCATGTGCGTACTCATGCGCATCCTGACAGCGCATCACCTGGAAGCGCTTCAGACTGAGATCGGGGAGATACTGGCGATATTCGCCCGTAGGCTTCTGCAAATGCGCCAGCTGTTCGGCGGACGACATGGTAACGGTGACGGCGACAGTGGTGTCCGGACTTGGAAACAAACACAACACCTCTGAAAAAGCACCAGCAGCTCAACGACATTTATTTACGAAACATCTGCTCGCCGTACCTTTTTGCGTCCTTGCGATGGAGCGGATTCCCCGTGGCGTCACTCTCCACCTCCCACTTATCCCCCACAGTCCAATACTCCAATGTGGAGAGCGGCAAACTGCTTTTCCGTCCACTGCCTGTCCCATCGCCTCCAGGCTTTAGACATGGTGGCTCCAGGCTCGCTGGTTCGCCTTTCCCACCTCCACTCCATAGCTGATCGGATTCTCCGACTCACAGTCACGGGCATCCCCCAGTGCCTCTGCCTGCGAAATTCTCCCCGACCACCGACTCCATCTCCGCATTTCCTCCACGCACGCATCTCACGAGGGAAAATACTTTCCATGGCAAATCCACCTGATCGCGCGATAATCGAGATTATCGGCATCTGATGATCGAAGAGCTGTTTCGATGATGGCGATGGTCTGATGTGGTGGTGATTCTGCCGCCGGAATGGGGATCGAGATGCGTCTGCGACTGGTCTGCGTTCTCGGTCCGTGGAGTGTGTGCCTCGTACGATCATGGCATGGGTGTTCGAGTTGATTGTGGAGGGTGATCTGGGATAAGAGGGAGTAGAATGGGGATAGAGGTCAATGACACTTTCGAATTGCTACATGTGGGATCAATGCACGATCTCCCCAACAGTATCAAGAACAATGTGCTATGCTACGGATTCGAGGATCATCATGATTAACATATCTTGCAATGTGAATGGCCGTTTTTGACTGTCAGTCTCCCAAAACAAGGTGCGTTTTCCGCATATGCCAAATATATTAGAATGAGATACAGAAAAGTAGGGCCGTAAATCATAAGACGCCAGTGTGCGCCATGCACCAAATCATAAGCAAGAACTCCATTATACGCCAGCCGTCCAATCTCAGACGATGCAATTAGCTGGCCACAGCCAGTTGAGCCACCAGGTCCGACGCCACGTCGAGGAAAGGATAGGGGCTCGTGATCTCCTTCTCCTTGTTGAAGTAACGTTTGCTGATGGGATGCCATTCGGTATCGCCCTCCGCGCGGATCACGTTCTGGTAGCCGTCACACTTGAAGTCGACCATGTAGTTGTTCTCCTCCAGCTGGTACAGCTGGATGTCCACAAACACCCACACACCATGCGAGATTCGTCCATGCACATGTGGCTGGGTCGCGGATGATGGGCCAGAGTTGGTCGTATTGTCCATGGTAAGAGGATTCTTCTCTTCAGCGGAGCGCGACAATCCGGAGATGTTGAATCGATGGCGAAGGTCTTCCAAGTCACTCTTGCTGCTCTGCACACTAGCTGAGCGACCTGGTGCTTTGACGCCTTGCTTCAACAGACGGGCCCGGATGAACCAGGAGTCCTTCGGGATGTAGTAGTCGGCCGGAAGATCGGGATATTTTCCTTGCAGAGGTCTTTCCCCTGGTCGCGGTTCAACCCCAATGGGTGTGCCTTCTGTGAAACTATGTTTAGTCGACGAACATGGAACCAGATAACTAGAACTAGTACGAACCTGCATCTGAGGGCTGGATCTCCCAGACGCCGCCCTGTGCTGCAATGGCTTTGTACAGATAGAGCATAGCCTCGTAAGGTTGATTCCGAGACCGAATACCAAACTGCCACTTGCGGGTTTTCTTGGGCTGGTGGGGAGCACTACGAGTCTCTGGAGGTTCCAGGCGCAATTTGTTCAGATCGATGATACTACGGGAGTGAGGTTTCAAAGCTCGGGCGGTTGCTTCCTGCTCCTCGGGGGAACGTGCACCGTGAAGATCGTCGTCGAGACTGGCCCGAGCACGTTCTTCTCGTAATCGGTCCGCGTCACGCGCCCGCTGCTCCCGCTCCCGTTCCCGTTGTTCCATTAGTTGATCATGAACATAGGGCAAGCTGGTCGGCAAAATGCGAACGTGGCTGATTCGGGTACTTTCAAAATCATCCGAATCAACCTGTTGTGGTACTTGTGAAGTCTGGCGAGGTGAATCAAAATGAGGGGACCCTTGAGGACGGGGTGCAGTGGGCCGGCCAACTGCAGATGTAGTCAAAGGGGTTCGGTTCGGGGGTGGTGAAGGTGCGACAGGACCACCCATCAGGTTGTCTTCTGTGGGAGCTGCTGCTGTTAGCTCGACAATGCATAGTCAGGAGGGTTGTGTTTTGAGGCAACACTCACAATTGGTCTGCATCATTTCGTTTTCCACGATTATGAAAAAAGCATCCTTGATAGCGCTGGGCTCGGGGCTCTTGAGTGCATCCTCGATATCTTCCCGCGCATATCCCATGCTCCGTTCCAACTTGGAGATAGCGATCTGGTGAATCTTGTGCTGCACAGAGAGGGGTTTCCCCGGGGCGATCTTCTTAGGGTCAATAGCCTTGTTTGGATCCACTCCAGTAGCAATGAATTCTTCCGGAGGTGGTTGAAGATATTTGGGTAGGTCTTGCAGAAACCAAGGGTCCTGGCGGATCTCGGGAATAGTGATTCGGTGGACAGGGTGGACTTGGAGCATCGATCTGATCAGGCGAGCCGCCCCAGACGAGATATAAGGGGGCATGTGGAAGTTGCCCGCGGCAATCTTCTTGAAAAGGGCCGGAATATAGTCGTCGTCGAATGGGAGCCGTCCCACCAACAAAACGTAGAGAATCACGCCGCAACTCCATACGTCGACCTCGGGTCCAGCATAGAGCTTTCCGGAAATGACCTCGGGGGCAGCATAGTTAGGACTGCCGCAGCTGGTCTTGAGGAAATTCCCATCTGTCATGATGTTGCTCAGTCCAAAATCCGCAATCTTGACGTTCTTATCCTTGTCAATAAGCAGGTTCTCCGGCTTCAAATCCCGATGCACGATTTTGTGGCGATGGCAGTATTCGACGGCACAGATGATCTGTTGAAAGAATTTGCGGGCTTCCGCATCGTTGCATCTGCCTCTTTTGACCAAGTAATCGAACAATTCTCGTTCGGCGTACTCGAGGACCATGATGATGTCGGTTTTGGTAGCAATGACGGTGTACCTGCGCAATTGAAAGGGATGAGTTCACCTGTACCAATCATTTCAAAAAAGACCGAGACGAAAGCATACAGTTTGATAATATGAGGATGCCGTAGCAATTGCAGATATTGAATCTCCCGCTCCACACGACCAACCATGTCTCTGGACAGCAATTTGCGACGGGAGATGATCTTCAGAGCGACTTGACGGCCGCTAGGTTGATGAATCGCCAGCTTCACCTTTCCGAACGAGCCTTCACCTAGAATCTTGACCGTCTGGTACTGATCGAGACGCTGCATGTCCCTCATGGTCGCCGGTGACTGCATGGAGGGGTCGGCGCCCTTCCCGGTCGGGCGCGTGGGCGGAGGCATTGCCATGGCAGGATAATTCGAGGCGTTGGGGGGAGGACCGGCCCCAATGGTACGTTCACGCTGGCGATCGGAGTTGAAGGAGGGGAGGGAGACAGAAAGGTCCTCGTCGTCAAAGGCAGCTGCCATTGCTGGTCGGGAGGGACGGACAGGACAACGTGACGTGATGGATTTCTCCGGGCGGTCCCAAAGGTCCGTCCTGCTGACTGTCCAGCTTTTTTTCCCCCCCCCAGCTAATTTTGCTCCCCTTTTGGTCTGGAACCGACTAAAAACTCGTCTCGATTAGGGAGACGCTAATAAAAAGGCGAAAAACCGACGGTAATAATAATAGCAACCGAAAGTGATAGTCCCCCGCGACCCAGGAGTTCAGGGTGAAAGTGGAGCGCAGACAAAACGAGGGGCGGGAGGGTTTTCTTCCTTCGTTCGAACAAGTTCCTCCTGTGTTGGCTGTTTGGAGAAGCAGAGGCCAGAAGAGATGGGTATGGAGATTATGATGTAGAAGAGTTTGTTCTGCCAGTGGCTAGAAGAATACTTGAAGGAGAGAAAGAGACTAAAAATGAGGGGAAAAGGAACAACAGATTATCGTGATGTGGTCCAGCGGGGTCTGATCCCTCATATAAAATCCGGGGAGTGCATGCACGCATCACT
Organism: Aspergillus thermomutatus; assembly: GCF_002237265.1. Classification (NCBI taxonomy): domain Eukaryota; kingdom Fungi; phylum Ascomycota; class Eurotiomycetes; order Eurotiales; family Aspergillaceae; genus Aspergillus; species Aspergillus thermomutatus. The sequence goes on along the minus strand of NW_020798095.1, from coordinate 20,268 downwards.
TCACCTACTTGGTAAGTACCTCCAGCTTATGCCCTTCGTTTGACAGGAAGCTCAGAGACCTTGGAACTGGATAGACATTGCCATTTATTGGAACACTATTGACTCTCATTCGCTGATTGCTTTGAAGTGACGGCTTTTAGTGCGAAACTTTGGTGATACTCTCCTCATTATTTCTGCTTAGCCTCCATTCTTGTCCTGTCAATAAGCTTGGTTAAATGGCAAATATCTCTGGTCCTCTGAAGCCTAATCCCCAGATACCATACGCTCAATCGATATAACTCTGCCAACCCCGCCGATCGACCCATGGTTTCTTCTATCTTAAACCAAGATTTTTATGCTTGCTGTCATGACTCGCTCCAGCAATGTATGCTCAGTATTCTCTTGAGTGATAGGTGCTTCATTCGCCAGCTGCTGAGCCGAGAAGATTTGTGCGCGTTGGGGTCCATAGCCACGTCTGGCCCTTGAAGGTCCATCTTTGAATCGTTCGTTAAATCAACCTTGAGCAGTCATGGCCGGATGCTCGAAACGTACTGGATGACTCGATCCAAAAGAGCTAAGTGATCAACAGGCATATATAGAGCTCTGGGCTATGTTTTCGGATTGGCTGATATATTGAGAACATCCTAATTTATCAGTCAGCCTGGATAGTACAGAATGTGGGTGGAGGCTGTACAGCACTGGGGAGGTCTCGACTACAACCAGGACGTTTCAGCCTTGCGGCACAGCACCTTGCAGCACCGGCTTCAAGAGACCATACTAAAGCAGGAAAGGCTCTTCACCTCATGAACATGGGGATGTCGCTAGTGCGACTAAGCAAGAGGGCTGTGAGACTTCTCTTGCACTTTTGGCCGTTGGGTCCTTCTGCTTGACGGGGATAAATCTGTTCCACCTGGACGATGCATCATGGCCAAGCTGGCTAGTTAGAAGTAGAGGCGTAACATCATAAAAGGGTGACGGGGATGCTATTGAAGCGAAGACTCTCCAATTCTTTACAAGCCACTCCACTTCATCAATCATGTGTGTACTATTCTTCTTTATCATTGCTTTCACTGTTCTGAGCAATGTCAACGCTGCGACTGTGAGATCACTCTCCAGAGAGACTCCGCCGCTCACTTTCCCCAAGGCAAGACGTCTCTCTGCTGCGATTTCTCCTTCAAGGCTTGAATCCAGAGCAGTGCCTTCGTCCAATCTTCTCAGAAGCGAAGCAAGTTTTGATTTTCTTCATGATGATCAAGATCTCGAATCGGTCTTTGTGGCTACTCTAGAGGTCAAGTCACAGTCACCCATTCTGGCATTAGAGGAATTGGATGACTCTGTCGAAGATGTGACCTGCAAGGAATCACGTATTGATATATCATTCCGATCAATCGAGCAATTCCGCTCAGTCCATCGAGAAATCGAGCCGATCGATGGGCTCATCCTAGTCACCTCACATAGTGGGTGTAATCCAGAGGGAGCAAGGTCAACATATCGGTCAGTACCTCGATTATGTACATAAGGTAGTATCATTAATCGTGCATAGAGTCACCAAGGTCGCAATTGACCTGCACCGCAATGTGCTGTCACTAGGGAAATCCGACTGTAGCTGGCAAGACGCATTTCACACAACTCGAGTTTCATTTTCACGCAGACATCCATCTGAAATCCGGAGAAGTCCAAATCAATTCATCAAGAGACAGCAGCAGTCGCAGCCTGACTCACCAGCAACAACAAAAACAATGGAAGGATCTGCCGAGAGCCCGACGGTCACAATTCCTGCACCTACCGCAACATCGGGGCTCGCCTCAACTTCGACGAAGAAGCTCAATGCGCCTTACGTGGACCAAAAGATATTCCCTCCTGATGTTCCTGCGGCGGACATGCTTCTGTAAGTGCATTCGGCCGTAGTTCATCCAGTTCCAAGGCGAGAGGAAGAAGCTCATTTCGCAGGCCATCAGGAATCACCGTGTCTTGCAAAAATTGTTCCTTGGAAGGCAGCATCGACATAACCAAGGGCTCTTTCGAGATTTCCGGATCTGACGGGTTCATAGACTCCGTCAACAACACCATCGCCTTCTTTGAGCATGGTAGCATTGAGGTGATTGCAAACGGCCTCTTTGCACAGGTCGAACTTGAGTTCGATCTCTCGGCGAGTCAAGATCTGGTCTCCTTTTCGGCCCAGCTCCCTGCTATCCCCCTCGTTCCTTTTGAGGTACATTTGTTCATCACTGAAAACTGCAATAGCCGATCACTGATGTGTAGTAGATTCCCGGAGTCCTTGTGTTTGGCCCAATGATAGTCGCGGAGTTTGACATGAGTTTGAGCCTTGCCGAAGCCATTGGCTTTTCATATGGCTTCAACCTCTCCGTTAGTTTACCTCAGCCATTTCATCCTTTCGTCCTTCTCACTGACTTGTACTCAGGTTCCTGCAAATTCCAAAATGGAGTTGAACATGGACGAGATCTCAAACTCTTCAATTACCGGCTTGTAAGCTAACTTCACAATCACCAAAGTCTTCAGCTAACCTCTGCTCAGTGACAAAACAACTATCCATGCCTTGCCATTCCAAGCGAAAGCCGCTCTTGTTTCCCTTGTAGCCAGTATCGGCTTCAAACCTCAGGTCCTCCTCGGCATCAACACGGCGGTAGGAAGCGTTCAGGGAGGAATCGGCGCCTTTCTCGAACTACCCAACGTTTCTCTCAATGTGACCCAGCTCAGTAACGTCAACGAGCAGTGCGAAGCTGTCTCAAACGGCGATGGCAAGCTTACATCAGCGCTGAACAATGTCCTCGGGAACTTCACAAATATTGTTCCCACAGTTGACATCAATCTGGGCGCACTGGCGAATTTCGAGGTTGATGTCCCACGCGTCTTCACGGAAGCAGCTGCTGTTCAAACCGTGCTGGTTTCGACTTCATATGCCCTGCCGACGGCGTGCTTGGAGTTCGACTCGGAGAGCGGGAAATACAGTTCTCCTACTCCTACTCCTGTATCGTCTGCTATAGGTAAGGTTGCGACGGCTGAGGCCAAGAAGAGCCGGGCAGCTTATGTGAAAATCAACTGCGGGTTGGTGTTAATATCTGTAATTTCGAGTTTATGTGTCTATTGATCTTGGGATGCTCGACATCATGTTATAGCACCCCCGTCAGGTATATATTTCTTGGGGGCAGTCATTGTGAGCCTGCCAATATCACCCTTGAGCAGATCGTAGGGTCAGAGCATTCGAATTAATGAGATAGAGGTCGGACCGCCATTGTTCTACCTAGGCCTGTACTTTAAAGCCAGCCCCAGGCTGAAGCTTTTCCCTATCTCGGTCCATGGTATTTCGCTCATGAGTCACATGGAACTGCGGGAGCATGAGCTGCTTCAATCAGCCAATCAGACGCCATAAAAAGAGGAGAGCGGGGATGGCGTCGGGGTCCCAAACCGGTTTAGGGCGCGCAACAGGCGGGGACCCAAAAGAGGAAAGGCGGAGGGCCTGAGTTGGTGACTGAGGCTGTGAAGCGTGACTGTCAGCTCTTGTTGAACAGCCTTCCTTCATCTTCAGGCATCTCATCTCTTTCTTCTCATCCTCCAGATCCTATCCTCCTCAATCAGAGCATACGCCTGTTCACCTAGGTTGCACGACCTTCTGCCTATTTGGCGAGCCAGAACCTCAAAAGTACATTCCTTGACTCACGCAAGACCGTAAATAGCCGAGATCTTATCTCGAAGACGGACGGCCTCATCTCTAATATCAATCTCTTCATCGTCATTCGGCGTCATCTTTTGCCATTCAGCGTCATTCTTTAGAACAATCGAAGCAATGTCTGCAAACCAATCTCTGTATCAAATGGAGCAACCTGCTCGCGCCGACGAGTGGGTTGACTTTGACAACTCCTTCGAGTTCGCAACGGGGTTTCTGGAGAGCAATCCACCCTCTCTGGACTCGATCTCTCCGAAAGACTTGGAGTTGGTGTACAGTGATGCAGACGCGCTGAATTGGGACTCGGAGGCCGCTCAATGGCCTCAATCAGCCTTCTCCGACCTCGTTACCTTCGAGGACCCTTTAATAGGAAGCACAGAAATGCCATTGGACGTGGCTGGCTTCTCCGAGAATGTTCCTCCACCACCATCGTTTCCGGAAGTGGAGTGCTCTGGCTCGGCATTTGACGACACATGGTCATCATTCGACGCCTCGAATACGGCAGAAAACTTCTACTCACCGTCAACCTACCGACAACTGATCGAATCGCAGGCAGCCGCTGACCCGCGCTGCTTCTCGAAAAAGGAAAAGCGTCTCGAGGCTTCCATTGCTTTGCACCTGCAGCGCTTGCAAGATGCCGCAATGGCTGATCTCAGTCAGCCTCCGGACTCGTGCGGTAGCTTTTCCTCTCCTTGCTGGCCAGACTCTGCTGCAGGAAGCGCATCTGAGCCCCAGTCTCGTGCAAGCCCATCCAGCACATCAGCCTCTGAACCCTCCGCCAAGTCATCTACCCCACCCTCTTCAAGACCGAGCCCGGTCGGGGGTGGAGTAGAGCTGGTGCTTGATTTGAATATGAATGCGACCACCAATCTGCCGAAAAAGCAAAAACCGCGATCCCAGGCTCAGAAGGAAAACTACATCAAAGTCCGGAAACATGGGGCCTGCGAGAAACATCGAAAACAGCATAAGCGGGTAGGTGCCTACATCATCGGCCCAGAATCATATCATGCTAATGGTGTACAGTGCAACTGCCTCGACAAGTCTGCTTCTCGTATTCTGAACGACTCTGCCGTTGCGGCGCTGGCCCAATCCACCAAGGCCCGACTGGGCCAGAACGTCGTGATTGCAACCAAGCGCATCACCACCAGTACCTTGCCGACTCTACCGCCCGCAGTTTTGGACAGGGGCCATGCAGTCAAAGCGGTACCTGCATCTGTTCAACCAAGCACTGCTATTTCGCCAACGGCGAGGGCGGATGTACCACGTGCGGAGCGTACTGTCCACAATTCTGCTGGACGTGTAAACACTGCGATCTCACCAACCGTTTTGGTGAATGTTCAGCACTCAGAGCGTTCCGCTCACAGTTCGGCTGGACGTGCAAACACTGCCGTTTCATGGACGCCCACAGCAAATGCTCAAGTCATGGAGCGTACCGTTCAAAGTTCCGCTGGACGCGCAAACATCATTTCACTGAGATCTACTGTGAATGTCCAACGTCCAGAGCGTTCGGCCCAAAGTTCTGCTGGACGGCAAAACACCGCGCACGCGCATATTCAAGTTTGTCAGTTGCCCAAGGAGGCAAGACCTTGGCGTACAGTCGACCACACTTCCTCGGTGCCTGGTCCACTGGTAATCCAGAACACACAGCCGGCGACTGCTACGTTCCGTGGCCAGCAAGATGGTGCAGTTTGTGCTGTTCATTTCACTCCTGGCCTACTCCGCGAGTCGTCTGGTGTACTCCGGCCATTCAGATACAGGCCGACTTCCCAACAAGGCGTTGGAAGGCTTGTCGAGAGCCAATGCACCCAGGAAAACAAGCACGCAAGGGGCAAAGAAAATTTCTGGTTCAACAGTGGCACTTGGAGTCTACCTGGAAGCCGAGCAGAGGTTGTCCAGAATTCTACTGTTGCCGAATATGCCGGTGCAGTTGTTCGCAACACTGCCCTAGCGTTCTCGGCCTTCTGGCAATCCTCTACCTCGCTCACTTCGTGGGCAGGAGTACTCCTTGGGCGGTTTGTTCTATCCTCTTCTCGTCAGCATATGCTGGCCAGGAAAGGAATGGGACTGGCTTAAGGTTGCCATTGCTTGTTTCATCGATTTGGTCTGTCTTTGAGCGTTTCCGTCCTTTGATGCTTGAGCTTGATGCTTGAATTGTGGAGTTCTTCAGCGACTGTTTGCACTTGATATCCCGATAGTTACATTAAAAGTTGTATCTCGCAATAGATTTTTCTTTCACCTCATGGTCTTGTTGAGGCCTACGCATGTCTTCGCATTAGATGATGCTGAAGAGTACTAGGAATCGTGTCCTCGGCTGCCCCGTCATATCTGATGATTTACATCGTTGGCTGGCCGACATCCTACCTCAACGCGAGCAGCCCTCAAAGGGCCTAGAAATTCAGCTCCGTGGTTCTAGGTCATAATCTCATTATATCTCCTGGTGAGAAGTAGCAACCGTCGGTTTGATGATTCTTCTCATTTTGACTTTTGAGTGCCTTTCTGGGAATAACTGATGGTACTGGCCCCAACTGTGAAGTCGAGATTGAAGGACAGATATCCAACCATGTGGATCCCAAAGTCCAGAACAAACTCATCGTTCTATATCATCGACGCCAAGGGATTTCGGGATATTATATTAAGGCTACCGCTAACCGGGTCATCGTAACTCGTAAGTGAGCTTTAAGGTATTGATGCTTCTACTGATACTATTTTCGACGAATTACTGGCCAACTGAAGGTTTGGCGTCGTGGCCACTGAGATTGAGGATTCTAGATCCCGCTTGAGAGAGTGGACTATGGACTGGACTGTGGAGGCGGAGATTCGCCATGTGTTATGGTGCTATGATGTCAAGCCGATTCTCCTCGCCACGGGAACTATATAAACATCGAACGTGCACGCATATCTCCAGGGCATACATACTTGCTGTAAATATACTGAGCAGATATATACATAGGCAATCTGTACGTTTTACGTTTTACATTGTAAGATAACGAAATGTCCGACTCCTACACCAGCTCCTCCTACTACTACAGCTCCACCACCAACACCACCGACGGCAACACCACCACCGGCCATCGGTACACCACCAGCTCGCACACCGACCCAAACGGGAACACGGTCGTCCGCACCGCCCACCAAGACCTAGGCCAGCCCGCCGTCATCGAGGAGCGCCGCTACGACCGCACAGGCCAGGAGCAGCACCTCCTGCCGTCCGGCTCGTCCACGCTCCCGGGCGGGGTCCGCCGCATCACAGACCTGGAAGACGAGACGGGCGCGACGACCTACGACGCGGGGACGCATTATGGGGTTCCGACGACCGGTTCCCCGGGTGAGCGCGAGGGGAGGCGCGCCGGCGATGAGTCGTGGAGTTCGTCGGTGGGACAATCGTCGTACGATATCGGGACCCCCTTTGCTCGTGCTAGGACTTACAATGCGTACACAGGGGCGTATGAGGAGCAGCGCGTCGACTATGATTCCGACGGGGTGCCGCGGTATCGTGACCGGGGCCGTGGCCAGAGTGGGTATTCGGCTGAGCAGAAGGCCAGTCGGGAGTTTGAGACGGACCAAGGGACGAGATTGAAGAGGGAGACGGATGTGAATATGTCGGATCTGGTATAGTTTTTCATGTCATAGCTGTCTAGAATGAATTGTCGTGCTCGTCGTGGTGCCGCGTGAGTGGTCGTAAATCGTAGGCAGCGTATATCTCCGTTGATCAAGAAACTATACCCTAATTCTTCCCTCGCTCCACCGCTCTCGTGCTCTCTCAAAAGCCCAGGGCAGCTGAAACACCCAGTGGCATAGCATGCCCGCCACAAAGCCGATGGCATCATTCTTGAACCCGACTAGCAAGCCCACGGTAACCATCATGACGGTCCACCGCCTCTTCCGCTCGACATCACTCAGCATGGGCCCGATCTCATGCTCGCCATCGCCAGTCAGACCCTGTCCAAACATGGCGATATCCCTGGCTCCAGTTGTGTTGAGACTCTCGCCGACGCTGACCAGCTCCAGGCCTGCGGCGATGACCATCACACCAAGCAGCGCGGAAGGAAACCGCTTCAGCAGGCCGACCAGGGTTTCGCCGAAGAAGATACCAATCACAAGCTTCAGCACTCCCAGGAAAACGACACTCGAGCCAGAACGGGCACCAAATCGGTACTGCGCCGCTAATCCACCGGAGCCATGGCAGACCGGCATCGCCCCGAACCAGCACCCAACTAGATTCATCCCAGCCACACTCAACCCGACGGCCGTGATGGACGGCGTCTTCACCCGTGGCAAAAGATCACCCGCCAGATGCACGACCGCCACAATCGAGTTGAGTGTGGTCAGCGGGATCTGACCCACTCCCGCATCCAGCGCGCCAACCTTCCACTCCGGCAGCCCTGGGATCACAACGAACGGACGCCAGATCTCCAGCGACGGCAGACTCGCCGCCAGAGCCGACTGAACGAGGGCGAAGGTCAGTCCCAGGGCGAACACAAGTAGCGCATAAGGCACGTTGCGATAGACGTTCGTGAATAGCAGGAAAATAAACGCCGCAACAGCCCACAGACGATTGTCCGCCCACGAAGGGTGGATCCACCCCAGCGGTGCGAGGGTCTTCCCCGCCGAGGCGATGACCAGGGACAATCCCGCGCCGACTTGGATCCCCTTGATGACCGGGATGGGGATCACATCGGCAAACCAGCGAAGTAGACCCGTCACACTGAAGAGCAGGATGCATGCGCCTACGAAGATCCCCGCGGCAGCGATGGTCCCGTTGCTGAAGGATCGGGCGATGGCGACCGCGGCAATCGCCTTCATGGGCTGCACGGGCAGTGGGATCCCGAAAAACAGACCAGTCAGGATGTTGAAGATGCCGGAGAATATCAAGGTGCTGGACAGTGAGACGGTCCCGTTGACGGCCAGGGCTATGGCGATTGGGAGAAAGGTACCCAGATCGCCAAGAGAGCCGGAGATCTCGGAGACAGGGTGATTTCGAAATGTTCGCAGGTTGCGAGAGGATATCTCGCGAAGAGTTTCTATCTTCATGGTCGATTGAATGGAGTCAATTCAGTGTTTGTTTGAAGAAGTTGACAAGAGTCTGAAAGAGGAGGAACCATGGAAAGTGATGCAGGTAAAGAAATCAAGGATGACGCGGCGTCATGTGGGCCCCCACACTCGCTGTACCTACTTGCAGCAAGATAAGCGAAGCGATCCACGATCAGGAGATCAAAAGATCAAGAAATCTTGTCATGATGATGCGGTGGATTTGGCAAACTTGGAAGTCTTTCTTTCAGCGCAAATACATGATGTGTTGTTGTCAATCCAGTGCGGGGTATTCTCCTGATGAGTTGTGGATAACCTCAGGTCCTCATACTCTGTAAATGAAGTCATATAGAAAATCCTGTAGATGCATGCTCAGATTCAAATTGTCATCAAAACTAGGTCTGTACTATGTAGGAACCACAGACTGATAGGATCGTGCGTTGACCGACTTGAGCGACTCGCGTGTCTCTTCTTGAGCTACGCTACGGTGTTACACGGCTCGAACAGTATAAGTTTCGCGTTTCCACTGTCAAGAGTTATCCTGAAATAGCGAGACAGTGCTTCCCTTAATGAGAGTCAAAACTAGAAACACGAAGGAGGTAAGGACTGGACGCCAATCCGAAGACGGGCCAACTAGGTTAACCAGATTGTCGAATGAGCGGCTCTTCAATGAGAAGGAGACAATAAACACTTGCGTCAATATTGCAAGCTCAATAGTCGTCACCACGACTGATGACTTCTTTCCCACCGCTGTGGAGGAGAATCGTATGCTCGAACTGGGCCGTGTAGGAACCCTTCACGTCAACAAGCGGCGCATAAGTTTCGACGATGCCGTTATCGATCAGATTCTTCATCTGCGGTATAAGGTCAATAATCGTATACACAGTGCCGTCTCTGTTGCTTACCCCAAGATGATATTTCTTCACCCCAAGACGCTCGAGATATCGGCGAGAAAAGACGATGCTTCCAAAGTTGGCATCGATGGTTTTGAGGAGAGACTTTGCGGAGGCAAGACGCAGGTTGGCACCAGACATGCCCTCGTTTCTCCCGTAGCCGTAGACTCCAACCTGCTGCGGTATTAGAAAAATGTACTGGAAGAAAAAGAGAGAGTTGTGTCCCTACATCGTCGTCGAGGAATCCTTTGCCAGTACTTCCAAAAGTCTCAATGGCAAACACTTCTCCCTCTTCCATCTTGTCCTTGTTGTTGTTTTTGATGAAAGGAATCTGTTTACCGCCATGGATACGGTACCGGAGAATATCGTGGCCAGTGATGTTCCGGACAGCTTTGACAGGAAAGACTTTTCCGTCAATTTCGACTTCGTGGCTCTCCATCACCTCCTGGATCGCGGCGCCAATGTCACTCATCCTTGCGTCAACACCAGCATGCTACCTGCGCATCAGCGTCACGGCGTTCAGCTCAAAAAACCTGCCAAGAGAACAGACATACCTTGATACCGGTATTCGTTGCCTCCTTCACTGCAGTAAGGAGATTATCGTACTTGTCGTCAAAAGCGACAGTAAATGCCGAATCGACAATGCGGCCATTCACATGCACACCAAAGTCCACCTTGAGTACATCGCCCTTTTCCAGGATGACGTCTTTCTCACGCGGATTCGGGGTCCAATGAGCGGCAATGTGATTCAAGCATAACCCAGTGGGGAATCCCATGCCCGCCTTGAAGAAGTCTCCGGGTTCAAGACCCTGATGGCCAGAAAGCGCGCGAACACCATCCTCGATACCCTCGGCAATCGATTGGAGACTTGCTCCCGGCTTGATCAGCTCTTTCTGCGCATATTGGCGAACCTGGCGATGGATTTCGGCAGCCTGGCGATAATCGCAGAGGAAGTCGTCGTCCCAGAGACGTGAATTGTAACGCGACTCTTCGTCGGTGGTGCGCGACGTACAGTCATACGGGACGAGTTCTCCGACCGGATACTCTGAGGGGAACAGAGTCGAGACCAGCACACGCGGTGGGTTACTTTGCTTGAGCTCAGTTGCTGGAAGGGTTCCCGTTTTGGTCTTCTTCTTCTTCTTGTTGTTGGACTTCTTGCGTTTCTTTTTCTTTTCTGTGAAGGGTAGATAGGCCGTCAGTGGAAATTCACTTGATCGAGATTTGAGGAAGTGGTTGATCGAAGCTTACCAACAGTGGAAGTAGTGGTGTTCACCCCATTTTCTTCGCCATCCTCGTCGTCGTCCTCATCACCGATGACTCCGCGATCCAAATCGGCCGAGCCCGAGCCATTTCTAGAAGTTTGAGGGTCGGGATTGGCTGGCTTGAGCTCATTGGAATTGGAGGCTATATGGTAAGGATAAATTAGAGTTGTTGATGGTTGTTTTCTGGCAAGGTAAAAGTCATACCATGAGGAGCCTGCCAGTGTCCTTCAGGGCTCTTTGATCCCATGCTGTGGTTTCAAATCGCAGTACTGACATGAACCGATTGTGGAGGAATTTGCGAATGCTGCCAGGGAGAAAAGAAAGCAAAAATGAAAGATGAATGTCGCTAATAATAATGGTTGCCTAGAATCTAAGTGGACTAAAAGGTCAGGTTTGCATCGTTTTGCTCTGATGCATTGAGTTTTATGCCAATTACCACCATGCTTTGCATATTTACTCTACTGCCACCAGACTCATCTGACTGACTATGTCTATTCTGTCACTACATAACCCTCGAGATAGGAGATTCCATCTACTCCGTACTGCACGGAATATCAAGGCTTAAATGCATCCTGTGAATTTTAGCTGAGTGAGCTGTGGCTTGTCAGTCCTTGCAGTGGTAAGATAACATCAAATATGATCCAACGAAGGACAAAATCATCGCTCAGGCAAATGGATTTGTCACAATCTCTGACCATCATGCTTGTTCTGATTATACTACTGTCTACTCCGCAGCATTGACTGATGGACACCTAAGGTACCAAGTCTTTACTTCCTCCCTACTCGTCGGCTATTTCTCCCTTGTCCGTCCTCCTCCAAACTACTTCCCTGTCAGACACGAGGAAAAAGAAAAGAGAAAAAGCAAGGACAATAGTTTACCTATCTCAGTGCATCTGAGCCCGATTCATACGGAGACCATCCGGCAAATTATGGGAAATAGAAATAGCCCATGGTCGAGATCCAGGGCCTCTCGTCTCCCCCATTGCTTCTGCGCCTCGATTGACAGTTCGTCCGGACGTCGCCGGATCATCAAGATGGGATTGACCTGTCACTTCCATTGGCCACGCTATGCTACAGCCAGCTGATATATCTGCAGCAGGAAAAAGGAATGTGGGGAACCAGCTTGACTCAGGCAGCCACAGTCTGCATACAACGATCTGACAGGGTTTGCTGTGACTTGCGAGAACCATGATGAACCAATAGCGACAGCCTACCCCAGTTCTTCCAGTTGCCTGCTTTGCTCACGCTATCAATGGGGCGATCTGGCTCATACCAACTTTGACATTCACAGCAGTTTGCATGAAGAGCAACCCGCTGTACTTTGGCGGCAAGGACGTCCAGTCCACTAATCTGTAATAAACAATTGTGGTGACTGCTCAAATTCAGAGGGCGAGGAAGAAACGGCCCGCCGCTGATGAAGCTCTCATAGAGCTGTTTCTTTCCCCCACCTTTACTGCATACTGATGCATCAAGAGGACAAACGAGGGAACGCTTGTGCTCTTTTTCTCCGCGTAGCAGAGATGTCAACTTCCAGACTAGTCAAGTCGCTCACGACGGTGGTCTCCGGGGAGGGCCATCTCGCTCAATCACAGTGCAAAGAAAGCCCTCTTGGATGCAGATGGTAGGGGTAGAGCGCCACTGTCTCGAATCCCCTGTCATTCAGCCAGCCTGTTGCCGGCAACGCCGTGGGAGAAATTAGATCTGGAATGCCTTCCTTCTCTATGATACCCAGAAGCCCAGACTGAATGTCGGGCACTCCGTTCAGAGAATTTCCATCTGAATGCACATGTTGTGGCATGCAGTGTTGTTCTGTACAGTGCTCGCCGCCGTATACAGCGAGGTAGCATACGAAAATCCCCCCCATTCCCATATAATATTTAAGGGACCTATGCCCTTTCAGAATCGTCTCGCCTCTCTCGTTTGCAAAATCTTTTGTCCTTTTATCCAATCGTCTTTTCTATCTGATGCTGGTTTGAGTTGCTTTTTTTGTTGTTTTGCGAGTCGTCGCCGTGACTCAAACAAGACGACAGTTGCTTTCGACTCCCCTACTAGGCCCACAGTCATTCTACCTCCAACTAGTAATTCAAAGCAATCATCATCTGCAGTGTCCAAGACCGCTCCATCTGTCGTCCACACTCAGGCCTCCCAAGAGTCAACAGATAACAACACCTCTTCTCTAGCTCCAGTGATCTCAACCGCCATGGCAGCCACAGTTTCCTCCCCCTTGCCTTCTGGTTTGCTAGCTACTCACAGACGTGTCTCTGGTCTCGTGGATAGCGATGTCCTCTCAAACAATGGCGTCGCCCGTTCTGTCACTTCCCGTAGGGTGTCCTCCAGGAAGTTCAAGACTATCGAGACATCAGAAGTATCCAGCTTGGTGTACTCCCTCAAACGGCGAAGTGGCGACGAGCTCGGCGCTAGCACATCATCCAAGCTGCTGAACCATACACATGACTCAGTTTTGGACTGGATCCGTTCCCAGCGGATGAGTCTGCTCCCCCCTGAAGGAAGTAGCTACGACAAGGTGCTATCATGGGCGCAGCTTTTTGTCGAGAGGCTGCACTCTTTCGACCAGGCGATTGAGGAGTTTGCCGGTGATAGCTATCTAGCTGCGCAGTTGGCTTATGGCTATTGTGCTCTGTTACTCGAGGTACAATCATGTATCCTCCTCAAATGACCTCATGAGGCTGACCTACTCGCAGCTAGGACAGGAAAATGCGTCTGCGCTGATGATTTCCTTCGGCTTTTTCTACAGCACTTCGATGAAGCTCGGAAATCTACTGGAGCGGACGGAGCTGTTCAGCGTCTCCCAAGAAATTCGAGAGCAGCTGGTCCTCGCTCTTGCGGACTTGGTCTCACTGGTCGCCAGTGTGTCCATGCATTTCCACAAGGCGATCCTCGGACTAACCACGGCATCGATCTCCATTGATCTTTACAAGACCTTCCCTGGCCAGATTCAGACATTCCGTGACCGATGCGAGAGAATCTCCGAGGCCATGTGGCGTCATCAACTCCTGAGGGAGAACTTGGACGCCGATAAAGGTACGTCCCTGTCTTTGTCCACTTGGATAGCCGCTGACCAGGAACAGTGTCTGATCCAAAGGCAATTAAGCTATGGCTCGGCCCCGAAGATCGTGTTCTCGGTAATGTCGCGGAGCAAAGCTCCCATCTGGCCCATGACCGGGAGGAAATGACCTGTCTTTGGATGGCGCCTTACTTGGCGCGTTTCTTGAAGAGTCCGCTCAAAGCTCTGGCTATCGCTGGCAAGCCTGGCTCTGGACGAACGGTTTTGGCCTCGGTGATTGTTGATCAGCTGCAGCACGCGATCGGGGGTGTTTCTTACAGCACATTGTTCGTTCCAATCAGTGAGTATCCCCGACCCTCCCTTCTATGAGCAACCTCTTAATTTCATCCGCAGATGCAAGAATACCAGCAGAGGCTACATCGCGCGCGGTAGCCAGAACCATTCTGTACCAGCTCTTCGATAAGCGCCTCGGAAATGTGCAGTTGCTGCAGATCCTGAGTGTTGCTCATGAGCGCAGCAAGAAGACCACTAATGAGCAGGATTATGACAGTCTTCTGTGGAATGCTCTGGAGGCGGCACTCAGCGTCGCTCTGCCGGGTGCTAAGGAGCTTGTCATCGTCGTCGATGGCGTTGATGAGGCATCCTGCAGTGAAACCGCAATGCTCAAACTGCTGACAACGGCCACTGCTAAAGGGAGTAACGTGAAATTGATCACCCTTGGTGCACTCAAGCCTCCCACCACAGCAGATCAAGTCTTTGTCCCGATCACCGAGGAGCTCATCTTCGATGATATCGCCGCCGTCGTCCGGAATCAGTTAGAGCAGAGTCGGGTCTTCTTGGATATGCCTGAGATGGATCAAGAAACCATCGTTGGCCGCATCACCCAAGCGTCCCAAGGCTCGTTCCTCTGGGGGAAGCTCGCCACAAAGCGGGTTCGCTACGAGGAGACTGACGAAAGCCTCCACAAGGCCGTGGATGCCCTCTTGGGTGCCAAGCTTACTCTTGCCGACTTTGTCCTCCACCTTGTGCAAGGACCCAATGTCACTGAAGATGCAAAGCTCATGTTGCTCTGGCTTATCACAGCCGATCGGCCACTGCAATTGAAGGAGCTCGAGCTTTTGGCTTCCATACAGGTTGACAAGCTCACGCTCGCGGACCGTAAACTGGACGTGTTGCATGTCTTGAAGCCACTCAACGGTCTGGTATTCGTGCAAGACGGGCAGGTGTTTCTTCGTCATGGTCTCATCAGAGCGTCACTCCTGGATATTTTTAGCAAGGGCAAACTCCTTTCGACCATCAAAGACAGGCATGCCGATCTCGTGACTCGCCTGTTAATTTACATCAAGGCGACGGTGACGCAGGAGAACGAGCTCTCCCTCGTATCCCTGGACTGGCACGATGCCGACCGCCTCGTAAACAAAAATCCCCTGCTCGAATTCGCCGTCCGCTATTGGGTCCTCCATTTTCGGCAAACCTCGGCGTTTACAGCCAAAGGTGAGGTTGCAGCAGCGAAGGAGTTCGCCAAGGTGCTACCGGCTTCGATCACGACCCTACGACTTGAGAGCACGCTGTGGGAAAATACACCTACACCCACGATGCTGCTATACTTGACCACTGTCACCAACCTCTACCGCCAGATGCTGTCAGTGAATCATGTTGTGACTCTTCAGTCCATCATCCTCTTGGCTCTTCTGAACCAGCGGCTCGATTGTATCTCTGAAGCCATTCCTCTGTTCTATGAAGCTGCGACACTGAGCGGTACGCTCCTGACTTTGCGCCATATCGTGACAATGCAAATGGCTAGGACCTTTGTGGAGCTGACTGAGCAGAGAACCACAAGCACCAAGACTGAGATTATGGTCAAGAGGGAAGAGGTCTTGGTGTTGTTGGTGGAGTGCTACAAGCGTCACTATGGAGAGGATTCTGAAACTGTGGTCGCACTTCTCAAGCAATTGGTCGACCACTACCGCCTGATTAAGGAAGAGCAGAAGGTCCAAGAGATACTCCTTTCAATTGAGTCCATTACCACGCACCATCATCGCAAAGATTCCGGTGGCGCTAACGGAGAGCTGGGGATTCGTCTCAAGGGCCTCAAGGGCGCTGGAGGGTCACTTGGTCTCGGTGTCGGGTTTTCGCTGGACTACGAAGAAGGCGACGAACTCATCCAAGAATCCGAGTCATACGACGTTGAGGCATGGATCAAACAAGCCGAGATCTACGTGGCTGAAGGCAAGGTTGAACTTGCCGAGCGCACTTACGTCGAGATCTGGCAGCGAGTGAGCCGAGAGTACCGCACTCATTACTCTGTGTACTGGGAGGAGCGGAAGATGGCCACTGTGTTGGCGTACTCCAAGTTCCTTGTGTCTCAGAAGAGAGAATACGAGGCCTCCTCTGTCCTGTCAAGTCTGTGGCAAGAGTATGAACAGGCAAGCATCTCAATCTCCGAAACTTCCGTCTCCTACTTTCAGGAAGTCGCCAAGATGATGAAGGTCGTTGGTATCTCCGAGGTGGCACTCTCGGTCTACAAGCGCTGCTCGAGATACTACGAGAGCGTCAATTCGACCCACAGCTCTACGTACAAGGAGATTCAGGAGATCATCCGAACGACCTCGAAGGAGATTGTCAAGTCCTTCAGTTCTTCGAGCACGGTCATGTCGGAGACGACTCTGGAGGAATTCTTTTACGAAGCCTCCAGCTCGACCGAGACCTTTGAAGAGACTTCTTTCACAGCTATGCATCGGCATATTGCACTGTATATCTCGCAGCACCGCTGGCAAGACGCTACGCGCGTGATCAAGAAGATCCTACGTCTTGTCTGGCCTTCACTCTTTGCACCGTCGGTGCAGGATGTCACGCTTCCCGAGAAGCACGTCGATCATTGCCTGGAACTTGCTGAACGTCTCGGTTTGTGCTATCATTCTCGACGTCGCCTGAGCAAGGAGGAGGACATTCGCCTGAGGCTGTACCGAGCTGCCCGTGGGGAGAGGAAAGTGGAAGACAAGCTGCGTGAGCGCGCCACCACTGAATTGCTTCGTTTCTTCGAGCGCACCACCCAGACGGAGATGATCATCAACCTTCGACAGGAGATTCTGAGCGATTATATCGAGGCTTACGGGGCCGAGCATGAGCTTGTTATCAAGACTCTCTGGGTCCTGGCTGAGCTAACGCGTCCTCGTCCGATTTTCATCGAATACTATCAGCAGATAATCCGAGCTTTGAACAAGGACTCGCAGACTTGCCATCCACAGGCCATTGAGCCGATGGTCATTGTCGCCACCGAGCTGTGGAATCAAGGGCGCTATCTGGACGCCTTGGCCTACTACAAGATCATCTTCAATACGTTCCTGACCCAGCCCAAGGTCAGCCCCAAGTTCCAGGCCCAAGATTTCGTGCAGGAACTTTTCGAGCGCTACACACGCTGCTTGCGCAGCGTCCACGCGGAGTTCACTGTGCTCCACAAGATCACTGTCGAGTACCGAGCCCGGTGTAACGCGATTTTTGGTGTGACTGCATCTATTACCATCCGAGCGACTCTGACTCTCGCGAAACTCTGCCAGGAGTCTAAGCGCTTTGAGCTTGAAGCGATCACTCTCTATGAGGAGCTTCTCAAGATCGAATCCGCGGAGCTGGACATGGAAGAAATCACCGCGACACTGGATGGTCTCTATGAGGAACAAGCGGTCACCTCAACCAAAGAGTCTACCTCTTCCGCTCACGTTGAACGAACTGTCAAGGTCATGCGGAAGCGCATCACCACCGTGCGCGAGACGCACGGCTGGGCTCACGAGGAATCTCTGACTCGGATGAAAGAGATGATCACCTTCTACACCGAGCGGAACGAAACCGAGACCGTGGTGCGCGAACTCACCGAGGCGACCGTGCATATCCTGATGTCCGAAACATCTTCCACTCGGCTGATCGCTGCAGCCAGCACCATCGCGTCCAGCTATATCGCAGCCGGCCAGATCCAGAAAGCGGTCGAGCTCTCGCAGGAGATCTATCGGCAGATTGTGATGAAAGAAGTCGTCAACGTCAAGACTGTCCAGTTTGACCTCTCCTCGAAGGAGCGCAAGAGTCTCACGTTTTTGGCGCAGCTCGAGTATATCCTTCGGCGCAACTCCTCGGTCACGGTGACTGAGATCCTTGCTGCATTGACCACCGAGTATGTCTACTTTGAGGAGTTCCGGAGCCTTATCACGGCCAAGACCAGCACCATCCAGACGGTGTCTGTATCTGCTGCTCGACTATACCACTTCCTGGTGGCTAATGACCGGCAAGCTGCGGCCGCCCGGGTCTTTGATGATTTCCTCGGCTATTTCGCCGCCACAGAGGGCAAGCGTGTGAATCTGACCGAGACCTCGCGGGTGAAGATCTTGGTCATCACTATCCTGGACCACTTCAGCTCTCATCATTCGCACGACTTTGTCCGCTCCGTTGGCATTGCAGGCATACATCGGGTCATGCAACTTCTCAATGACCGACATTATGAGGCGGCGTGTGATCTGGCGCAGGCCTGCTTCAAATACTTGTCAGCTCATGATGTCTACCGGACGCCTGCGATCGTCAAGTTTGCCTTCATCTTGGGTATGACCATTTCTGGGCGCGATGTCGTGCCTCGCCCCGACGACGCCATCCGCAAGAAGCTTCTGGGGGTGTCCGCCGTTATTATCCAGGATGCTCTCCGTGTCCTCGATGGACTCAAGATCGACCCGTCGCAGATCGGCCTCGTCCACCTGAACAACCTCATCGGCCTCCTGGGCGAGCAGCAAGACTACCAGACTCTCGCTTGGCTTCTCAACCGGCTCTGGACCAGCCGCGAAGCCCAGCGTACCTGGAAGCCATATATCACACTTGCGCTGGGCCGCCGCCTCGTCCTGGCCCGCTACCTAGTCGGCGACTCTATGGCCGCGCTGCGCTTAGCCGAGGACATTGTGTACAACTGTCGCCGCGTGCACGGTGCCTGCCACCCCGCTACACTGGATACATCCGTCCTTTTGTCCCAGCTGTACATTGGCGTCGGACAGCGGTACCAGTCCCATAAGAACGGACAGGGGATGGCAAACCGGTACTACAAAAAGAGCGCGACGCTGCACGAGAACCTCCTGCGCATCTTCAGCGATCCCTCGTTTGCCGAAATGGAGTGCGGTCTCGAGAACAGCATGAGTCTGGATGGCTCGACATACGATCTTGATCTGGGCGAGCCGGTCAATGGCCACGTCCCGGATGGCGAGCATGTGCGTCGGCACCTGTATCTGCTCAAGCTTGCTGTGGAGCGACTGGGTGACTGGCCCAAGGAGTACAGCGAGTATGAGCGACTGAACGCGGATCTCTTCCGGGAGTTTGCGTCTGATCTGAAAGGCGTGGAGGGGGTCGAGAAGTGGGATCCGAAGGCGTTTGGGGCGGGCAAGGCCGAAGGGAATGCGGATATGTTGGAGACTGAGTTCAAGGGGTGGGAGATTTTGGAAGCGCCAGTGGAGGAGTTGTAATATTGTAATCTGATTCTTGTTTCAGGATGATACCGAATTGCTTCATTGTAGTCAGGATATGGCAGTATATTAATCAAGAGTCTGTTACTGGTTGGGTCAGTTGGCAGTTCATTCGATGATTTTCTTTGTATCTCATCTAGAATAGCAGCATGCACTGACGAACTATCTGGGCAATATCAGTGAGAAGCTGGCTACCTACATCATAACAGCTTATACGCCGACAAAGCTCAGTGGTGGAAAATCTGCAAGAAGTGACTCCATGACTGTAGTGAATCGGTCAGATGTCAATCTATTACTACATACGACCTGAACTAATCCTTGCGATCTTATATACAAGTAGGCAGCCTTGTTGCGGGGAATCTCTCATCTCCATCCTCTTCATCTTCCATAACCTACCACCCAACATGAAACTCCATCTCCTCCCCATCAGCCTCACCATCACCATATCAACAGCCACCCCCCAAGCCGACTACATCATCATCGGCGGCGGCACAACCGGCCTCCTCCTCGCCAACCGCCTCTCCTCCCTCCCCACCACCCCCGTCCTCATCATCGACCCCGGCAACGACACCCGCACCAACCCCAACGTCACCGATCCCACGCGCTGGCTCCACAACGCCAACACCGAGATCGACTGGGCCTACGCCACCCGCCCGCAGACCCACGCCCTCAATCGCACCCTCGCCTACACCGCGGGGCGCATCCTCGGCGGCACGAGCATGATCAACGGGATGACGTACCTGCGCGCCGACGCCGCCGAGCTCAACGCGTGGGAGGCGCTCGGCGCCCCCGGCTGGAACTGGGATGCCCTGTGGCCGTATTATCTGCGGACGGAGGGGTTCACCGCGCCGGCCGGGTGGCAGGTGGATGCCGGGGCGGCGGACATCCCGGCCTTCCATGGGAGGGAGGG